>NC_041393.1:324135863-324330022 GCF_002162155.2 Triticum dicoccoides | reverse complement strand
TGAGAGTTATGAGATGGCAATGGAGATGCTGGATGTGGATGAAGCGGCGTGTGCAAAATACTTCACCATGATGCTGGACGGAACGGCCCGCACTTGGTTAAAAAGTCTGCCGGTTAATTCGATCGTTTCATGGGACAAGTTGAAGGCCCGGTTTATAGAAAACTTCAAAGACACGTGCAAGCAACCCATGTCAATCGTGGATCTGGCCGCCTGTGTCCAAGGAGAAGGTGAATCAACGACTCATTGGGTGCGTCGGGTTTCGGAAATTCTGCATTCATCGGACTGCATCAATGCCGATTCCGTAATCATAACATTGGAGGGCAATTGCCGGTTTAAACCGTTGAAGTTGAAGTTGGGACGGCTCAAGCGTCACTGCAATGACATGGGAACACTTATGGCAGCTTTGGTTAAGTATGCCGATTCTGATAATTCCAAGGATCCCGAGTCTGACAACAAGGAGCCGGAGAAGGGAAAGAAGAACGTCGGCACAAAGGGGCAGCAGCATAACCAGGCGAGCCATGGGAATAATGGTAAGCGCAAGGCAGATAATAATTCTGGCTTTGTGGCTAACACCAATGTGAAGGGCAATAATCAGCGCCACACGGGTAAACCTCCCCCACGGGGCGGAGGATCAGGCATGAATCTAGAGCGTCTATGAACCAGCCTTGCCCAAAGCATGGGACGCAAGATAAACCGTCTACGCACCTGTGGAAGTATTGCTTCATTACGAGAGAATTCAAAAATTCAGATATCTTACGGTATGATCCTGGACCGTCTGGCAGTTCAAGACCCGGGTTTCACGGACCGGGTTATGGTGGAGGTAACTCCGGTTCAGGTTTTCAGGGTAACCAAGGTGGACAGGGTAATCAAGGCAATCAGGGCAACCAAGGTGGTTATAATCAACAGGGGAATCAACAGCAGCAGCAGTCGGGTTATTAGAGTAACCCGAAGCAGTTAAATGGTGGACACTATCATGTTTTCACTACTAGTATGTGCAAAGACAATGAGAAACTTCATAAGAGGGCAGTGAACTCCATTGAACCGGCAGTGCCCCGTTATCTGCGCTGGTCTGAGCAGCCTATTGTGTGGAGTCGAGAAGATCATCCGCCCCCGGTTGATAATTCGGGTCATCTGGCATTAGTGGTCGCACCACAGGTTGGAGGTTATAAGTTCACCAAAGTACTCATGGATGGAGGGAGCAGTATCAACATTTTGTATTATGAAATCTTCCAGCGTATGGGGTTAACGGATAAGAATCTTAAACCATCGAACATCATTTTTCATGGTGTGGTGCCTGATAAATCGGCCTACCCGGTGGGTAAGATAGTTCTGGAGGTGGCTTTTTGATAGAGGCAAAGGTGTCCCGTCTTTCGATGAGATGATGGATATCGCTTTGGTGGAAGTCGACTTTGACGATCCGACTACGAACGTGCGTGGACGTCGCGCCTTAGCAATCGCTAAACCAACTCCGAGAGGTTATTGACCACGCCGGAGCACGATCAACCTGACCACGAGGGTCTGTTTCCTGCGAGCAAACGAAGAACAAGCAAGAAACTGAGATTGCAATCTGGATATTGCGAATATAAGATGAAAGCTTTATTGATCAAGGTGGGGTTCTGTGACGCCTTTGTCTGGTCGTTGAACACAAACGAAGTACGCGAAGTTGCAGCTATGGCGAACTTTTAATCTAAACAAAACCCAAAGTCTAAACGATGCCCTAAGGGCTGTATATATGGAGGAAGAGGGGGGAATTTCGTGGCCTTTGGTGGAGGGGTCCGAAATCAACCCTATCTCTTGTTTCCCCACACATACGGACTCTAAAAATAGCCTATACTTATGTATTTCGAAATTACATGGGCCTGGCCCAATAATAAGGTGACGCAGCACCTAAAATAGCCTCGGGACGAAATTTATGAAGTGGCATCTTGTATATTTCGTCCAAGGCTTCATGCACCCATTATGGTGGCTTCAAAGTCCTGAAATCATCACTTGTAACCCCGTTCTTGTTCCCCTTGCGCATGCCATCATCTCCATGCTTGTTCTTGCTCCAATGTTCATCCTTCTCCAAGCTAGGCCCTTCATTTGTAAGCAAAACAAATGTATCCAATTTAGGCAGCATCATATTCTCATGAACATTAGAATCATTACCAAGAAGCAAAAGTACCTGGTAATTTAGTTGGCGTGCACGAGCTCTAGTAATTGGTCCAGTATGTATAGCAGCAGGGGCTGTGGGTGTAACAATTGTATTGATGTCCTCATCATCCTCCCCTTCTTGAAATGAAGTCGTCCTCGACGGAAGTTCATCTTCCTCACCCAAATAAGGCTTCAAATCTGCAATGTTAAAAGTGGGACTAACCCCAAAATCTGCAGGCAGCTCAAGTTTATATGCATTATCATTTATTTTCTCTAACACCTTAAAGGGACCATCAGCACGTGGCATTAACTTTGATTTGCGCAAATCAGGAAATCTATCCTTACGCAAATGTAACCAAACAAGATCTCCAGGTGCAAACACAACATGTTTTCTACCCTTATCTCCAGCAAGTTTATATTTAGCATTCATAAGCTCAATGTTTTCCTTAGTTAACTCATGCATTTTTAAAATCAATTCAGCACGTTGTTTAGCATCAAAATTAACCTTCTCCGAAGATGGAAGAGGCAACAAATCAATAGGTGCACGAGGTAGGAAACCATACACAACTTCAAAAGGGCACATCTTAGTAGTAGAATGCAATGAACGATTATAAGCAAATTCAATATGAGGCAAGCATTCCTCCCACATTTTCTTATTATTCTTCAAAACAGCCCTAAGCATAGTAGACAACGTTCTATTGACTACTTCAGTTTGTCCATCAGTTTGGGGGTGACAAGTAGTACTAAAAAGCAGTTTAGTCCCCAACTTAGCCCATAAACATCTCCAAAAGTGGCTAAGAAATTTAGTATCACGATATGAAACAATAGTATTTGGCACACCATGCAAGCGAATAATTTCACGAAAGAACAAATTAGCAACATTAACAGCATCATCGCTTTTATGACATGGTATAAAGTGTGCCATTTTCGAGAATCTATCCACGACAACAAATATGCTATCCCTCCCCTTCTTTGTTCGAGGTAAACCTAAAACAAAATCCATAGATATATCCTCCCAAGGAACACTAGGTACAGGCAAAGGCATATATAAACCATGAGGATTGAGTCGTGACTTAGCTTTTTGACATGTAGTGCATCGAGCAATAAAACGCTCAACATCCCGTCTCATCTTTGGCCAAAAGAAATGTGTAGCAAGTACGTCCTCCGTCTTCTTCACGCCAAAATGTCCCATTAATCCTCCTCCATGCGCTTCCTGCAACAACAAAAGACGAACGGAGCTAGCTGGAATGCATAGCTTGTTAGCACGAAACACAAATCCATCGTTAACGACAAACTTGTTCCACATTCTTCCTTCTTTACAATTCTGCATTACATCTTTAAAATCAGCATCATGCACATATTGATCTTTGATGGTCTCCAAACCAAATATTTTGAAGTCAAGTTGTGAAAGCATAGTATAGCGACGAGACAATGCATCAGCAATAACATTTTCTTTTCCCTTCTTGTGTTTAATGACATAAGGGAAAGTCTCGATGAATTCAACCCATTTAGCATGTCTACGATTCAGTTTAGATTGACTTTTAATATGTTTCAATGATTCATGATCAGAATGTATAACAAATTCTTTGGGCCATAAATAATGTTGCCATGTTTCTAAAGTCCGAACAAGAGCATATAATTCTTTATCATAAGTAGAATAATTCAGACTAGGCCCACTCAATTTTTCAGAAAAGTATGCAACAGGTTTGCCATCTTGTAATAACACACCTCCTAATCCAATTCCACTAGCATCACATTCAAGCTCAAAAGTCTTATTAAAATCAGGAAGTTGGAGTAAAGGAGCATGTGTCAACTTATCTTTCAACACCGTGAAGGCTTCTTCCTGTGCGGTACCCCAAAGAAAAGGCACATCTTTCTTTGTAAGCTCATTGAGAGGTGCAGCAATGGTGCTGAAATCTCTCACAAAACACCTATAGAATCCAGCGAGGCCAAGAAAACTCCTCACTAGTGTGACCGTTTTGGGTTGCGGCCAACTCTCAATAGCTTCAATCTTGGCTTTATCAACTTCAATTCCCTGTGGAGTAACAACATAGCCAAGAAAAGATACTCGGTCGGTGCAAAAGGTGCACTTCCCAAGGTTACCAAACAAACGTGCATCACGTAGAGCAATAAAAACAGCACGTAAATGTTCCAAATGTTCTTCCAAGGATCTGCTATAAATCAATATGTCATCAAAGTAAACTACCACAAATCGTCCAATGAAAGCACGTAAAACTTCGTTCATTAATCTCATGAAAGTACTAGGTGCATTAGTTAACCCAAAAGGCATGACTAACCACTCATATAATCCGAACTTAGTTTTGAATGCTGTTTTCCATTCATCTCCCAATTTCATACGAATTTGATGGTATCCACTACGTAAATCAACTTTGGAGAATATTGTAGAGCCACTCAATTCATCAAGCATATCATCTAGCCTAGGAATAGGATGACGATAACGAATAGTAATATTATTAATGCCTCTACAATCAACACACATACGTGATGTACCATCCTTTTTCGGCACTAGAATAATAGGAACAGCACAAGGACTAAGGGATTCGCGTATATAACCTTTGTCGAGAAGCTCTTGTACTTGACGCATAATCTCCTTCGTCTTCTCTGGATTGGTACGGTATGGTGCACGGTTTGGCAGTGAAGCACCGGGAATTAAGTCAATCTGATGCTCAATCCCTCGAATAGGCGGTAATCCCGGTGGCACGTCTTGTGGAAAGACGTCAGCGAACTCCTGCAAAATGTTAGTGACAGCAGGAGGCAAAGAGGAAGGCACGTCCTCGAATGAAAATAATGCCTCTTTGCACACAAAAGCATAGCAAACAGATTTGCTGAAATCTAGCTCATCAATATCAGATTTGGTGGCAAATAAACATGCACTTTTCAATTTAATTTCAGAAGCAACACTAGATGGTTTATTATTAGGCTTCATTTGTTGCTCAAATTCTTTTGCCACAATCTGATTTTCACTCTTATTCGTCTCCTGTTTTGCTTTATTAGCTCTATTAATATCATCTTTCAAAATGGAATCAGGAGTCATAGGAAGCAAGGTAATATTTTTATCCTTATGAACAAGAGTATTGTGATTGTTTCTACCATGGTGTACAGAATTTTTATCAAATTGCCATGGTCTACCAAGTAATAAGGAACATGCTTGCATAGGTACCACATCACAATCAATATAATCAGCATATGTAGATATACTAAAATGCACACGAACAG
The DNA here is from genome assembly GCF_002162155.2 of Triticum dicoccoides. Lineage (NCBI taxonomy): Eukaryota > Viridiplantae > Streptophyta > Magnoliopsida > Poales > Poaceae > Triticum > Triticum dicoccoides. Next base: position 324,324,652 of record NC_041393.1, on the reverse strand, counting down.
TACGTGTTACCTTAACCTTGCCGCTGTTGTTGAACCATTGGATGTAGTAAGGATGTGGATGTGGTCTTGTGGTGAGAGAAAGCTTCTCCACCATCTCCATGCTAGCCAAGTTGTTGCAGCTCCCTCCGTCTATGATGACGCGCACAGAACGTTCCTTCACAACTCCCTTGGTATGGAACAAATTGTGCCTCTGATTTTGCTCAGCTTGTGTGATCTGCACACTCAAAACACGTTGAGCAACTAAACATTCATACCTGTCAGCGTCTTCAGGAGCCATGTATTGCGTGTCATTATCAGAATCATCTCCACCATGTTCTTCACGTGTAATAAGAGCCAAAGTCTCCTCATCATAGTCACTAGCGGACTCATATCCACCATCCGCGGTAGCAATCATCACACGCGGAGATTTGCATTCTCTCGCATAATGACCTCCTCCCTTACAACGACGACAAATAATATCACTTGTGTGCCCTGTTGATGCTATGGAAGAAGAAGAACGCTGTGTAGGCCCCGCAGGTGCGCTCTTGGCAGATAATGGTGGTTGTGCCTGTTTTCTTGTATCACGGCTGGAGGTGGCACCTGATGGAGGTGCTGGTGCAGTTGAAGTAGAAGATGCACGTGGTGTCCGTGATGAAGGTCGGCCTGCAGAAAAGTTAGTTCGCGCCAATGCTTGTCGATCCTGCACTTCACGTTCAGCTTTACAAGCAAGATGGAATAAACGAGTGATATTAGTATACTCCTTATAGTCTAGAATGGTCTGAATCTCTCTATTTAATCCACCCAGAAAACGTGCAAGCATAGCTTCATTCTCCTCAACAATACCACATCTAATCATGCCAGTTTGTAATTCCTGATAATATTCTTCTACAGAATTTTTTCCTTGTCTTAAACGCTGCAATTTTTGAAGCAATTCACGTTGATAATATGGTGGAACCCAACGCGTACGCATAGCAGTTTTCAAAGCAGCCCAAGTAGTTGGAATAGGATATAATCTACAATGTTCAGACCACCATACACATGCAAAACTAGTGAAAGCACAAACAACAGCAGCAACTCGTCTCTCCTCAGGATATTGTAAACATGTAAATCGTTGTTCAGTTTCTAACTCCCAAGTAAGATATATATCAGGAACATATCTACCCTCAAATGGTGGAATATTCAATTTCAGTTTAGGAATATGGACATCATCTCGTACCTGAGGTGGTGGTGCAGGCCTACCATTACGAATATATACCTGAGGTCGACCTGCTGGTGGGGGTGCTGGTGGCTGCTCGTAGATCTGATTTTGATCAACCTCATCCTCATAATCGCCCGCATACTCATCATCCTCCTGGGTACCAGCAACAGCAGTAGCAGGAGCCACAGAAGTATCAACAGCAGCACCAACAGTTTGGCCAAACGCAAGAGGAACACGGCTCGCTCGGCGAAGGTCTATTTCATGACGTGGAGGTAGTCGTTGTTGTTGTTGTTGGAGAGGTGCGTTAGGTGCAGCGGGTGGTGGTGGTGGAAGACGCGCGAGCAATTCATTAAATCTGTTATCGAGCTTTGTTTCGAACGTCTTCTCAAGGCCAGTGATCTTCTCCATGGCCTCTTCAAAATTGTTCAGCACATCTTGCACCTGTTCAGTCATCATTTGCTGAAACTTATCATGAAGCTCCTTGTTCGATAAATTCTCCCAGTCAATCTCGTCGGCTTGTGATCCTGGCATGGTTAGCAGCAATAGAAACACACAAGAATATGATCCTACAGACTACGAACAAGTGGTGGTGGTGGGTGTCACAAATCCGTCAAGCAAAACTCAAATTCTTACCAGTTCTTACCCAGCAACAGGCGGTGATCGGCAACCGTTGTAGTCACAACTCTCAAAGCTTGGATAGAGCAATTACCAGGGAGAGTCAAACGCACGACGTAGATGTATGTGGAGCTGGGAAGGCTTATACTATGGTAGCAAAAAGGGTCAGCAATAATCAATTCAGAGATGCAAAGTTGAATAAACGCTCAACGACGGAACTGTGCTGGTCCTAGGCTAGACTGTGCTAGAGACGCGAGCCTAGAACACCAACAAAATCACGGCGTGGCACGTAAACAAGGGAAAAGCACACTCTGAATTTTTTTTTTCGCTCTTTTTTTTTGCGCTCTTTTTTTTTGCGCTGCTTTTTTTTTGCGAAAAATCACTATAATGGCGAGTATCTCAAAACTCTTCCTAGCTCAAACTGACAGGATGGGCACGAAATTTTTCGACCAGTTTTTTTTTTTCGACTGCCCGGACCCAAAAACTGGAAACGGGTCAAAAAAAACTTCCTATAATGGCACCTGTCTCAAAACACTCAGAAACACCTAAAAATAGGATAGCCAGAAATTTTTTCGAAAAATGCGTTTTCGAAAAATTTTGGGCCTAAACGGAGCGTGGCTACCCGACTTTTTTTTTTCCGAAACCTACTCCGGCAAGGAAACACGAATCGGAATCTAGATGGATCTCGAAAACAAACCTAATATGCAAGGAACTCGGATTGGTGGTGGATATATGGTGGTGGTATATGGCAGCGGTGGTGGTAGCGGTGGTAGTATATGGATATGGATCGGTGGTGGTATATGGGCACGGATTGGTGGTGGTATATGGATACGGATTCGGAGCGGTGGTGGTAGATGGCAGGGGCGATGATGATGGTGCGGCGGCGGCGTGACAACTTATGACCAGAACTCGAAACTCTAAAAGACTAGACTCTAAGACCAGCAACTAGACCGACGATGCAACCGCAAATTCAATAAAGCAAAACCCTAAAAAGATTATGCAAAGGCTCATATTGGTTCGGATATGATGAACTAACCCTAATTTTTTTTGTGTGGCTTTTTCGTGGACTGTAGGTATGAAGAACAGACTCGATCTAAACTACGAAAAACTGTAAAATCTCACCGAGCAACCTGGAAATCTGATACCACTTGATAGAGGCAAAGGTGTCCCGTCTTTCGATGAGATGATGGATATCGCTTTGGTGGAAGTCGACTTTGATGATCCGACTATGAACGTGCGAGGACGTCGCGCCTTAGCAATCGCTAAACCAACTCCGAGAGGTTATTGACCACGCCGGAGCACGATCAACCTGACCACGAGGGTCTGTTTCCTGCGAGCAAACGAAGAACAAGCAAGAAACTGAGATTGCAATCTGGATATTGCGAATATAAGATGAAAGCTTTATTGATCAAGGTGGGGTTCTGTGACGCCTTTGTCTGGTCGTTGAACACAAACGAAGTACGCGAAGTTGCAGCTATGGCGAACTTTTAATCTAAACAAAACCCAAAGTCTAAACGATGCCCTAAGGGCTGTATATATGGAGGAAGAGGGGGGGAATTTCGTGGCCCTTTGTGGAGGGGTCCGAAATCAACCTTATCTCTTGTTTCCCCACACATACGGACTCTAAAAATAGCCTATACTTATGTATTTCGAAATTACATGGGCCTGGCCCAATAATAAGGTGACGCAGCACCTAAAATAGCCTCGGGACGAAATTTATGAAGTGGCATCTTGTATATTTCGTCCAAGGCTTCATGCACCCATTATGGTGGCTTCAAAGTCCTGAAATCATCACTTGTAACTCCGTTCTTGTTCCCCTTGCGCATGCCATCATCTCCATGCTTGTTCTTGCTCCAATGTTCATCCTTCTCCAAGCTAGGCCCTTCATTTGTAAGCAAAACAAATGTATCCAATTTAGGCAGCATCATATTCTCATGAACATTAGAATCATTACCAAGAAACGAAAGTACCTGGTAATTTAGTTGGCGTGCACGAGCTCTAGTAATTGGTCCAGTATGTATAGCAGCAGGGGCTGTGGGTGTAACAATTGTATTGATGTCCTCATCACTTTTGGAGATGATCATGATTCAAGGTCCGAGACATTGACCTTTGAAGTGGCCAAAATCAGAAGTCCATACCATGCCATGTTTGGACGGCCAGTTTATGCTAAGTTCATGGCAAGGCCGTGTTATGTTTATCTGAAGCTCAATATGCCGGGTCATAAGGGCACCATCATAGTTCATGGCAGCCGCAAGATTGCTTTGGAGTGCGAGAAAGGTGATGCGGCTTATGCTGTGTCGGTTTGTGCAACAGAGGGGTTAAAATTCTTTAAAGACAATGTTGATCCGGCGGATATGACTTCTCTGAAGAAACCCACTACAGAACATGATCCGGCTTTGAAGTTTAAATTGGCTGATGAGACCAAGTTGGTTGATTTTGTTCCTGGAGATTCATCCAAGCAGTTTAGCATCAGTGTTAACTTGGATGCGAAATAGGAAAGCGGGCTCATCGAGTTCATCTGTGAGAACCGGGACGTCTTTGCATGGAAGCCTTCTGACATGCCAGGTGTACCGAGGGAACTCGCTGAGCACACTCTTAATATCGATCCCAAGTTTAAATCGGTCAAACAGTTTCTTCGCCGCTTTAATGAAGAGAGACGCAAGGCCATTGGTGAAGAGGTAGCCTTGCTATTGGCGGCAGGGTTTATTGTGGAGGTATTTCACCCTGAGTGGTTGGCTAACCCGGTGCTGGTACTTAAGAAGAACGGCACTTGGCGTATGTGTGTGGACTACACGGATTTGAACAAGGCTTGCCCAGCTGATCCCTGTGCCCTCCCTCGTATTGATCAAATCATTGATGCTACGACGGGTTGTGAGTGTTTGAGTTTTCTGGATGCTTATTCGGGTTACCATCAGATCAACATGGCAGTTAAGGACGAGGAGAAGACGGCTTTTATAACTCCTTTTGGAGCCTTCTGCTATGTTTCTATGCCCTTTGGGCTCAAGAGTGCCCAGGGGACTTATCAGCGGTGTGTGTAGAATTGCCTTCATAATCTGATTGGGCGCAATGTTCATGCTTATGTGGATGATATTGTGGTGAATTCCAGGAAAGCAGAGACACTTATAGCCGACTTGTAGTAAACCTTTGATAATCCGAGGGTTTATAAAATGATGCTTAATCCAGCTAAGTGTGTTTTTGGTGTGCCAGCTGGCAAGCTCTTGGGTTTTCTGGTGTCTAACAGGGGCATTGAAGCTAATCCGGAGAAGATCAAGGCTATTACATCCCTGGCTAAACCGGCGTGTATCAATGACGTTCAACGGCTGGCGGGTCGTATTGCAGTGCTAAGCTGGTTTATCAGCCGGTTGGGGGAGAAGGCAATCCCGCTTTATCAGATGATGAAGAAGACAGACAACTTTGTCTGGAGTGATGCTGCTAATACGATGTTTGAGGATTTGGAGAGGCAGTTAGCCGAACCGCCCGTTCTTGCTGTCCCCATCGATAAGGAACCTTTGCTGTTATATGTGGCTGCTAATGCCCGAGCTGTCAGCGTGTCTATTGTGGTGGAGCACAAGGAGGCTGGTAAGGAATATCCGGTTCAACGGCCGGTTTATTATATCAGTGAGGTACTTATCGAGTCCAAACAGAGATATCCCCATTGGTATAAGCTGGTGTACGGAGTGTTTATGGCAAGCCGGAAGCTTAAGCAATACTTTCAAGGCCATCCCATCACTGTGGTCAGTTCCGCTCCATTGGGAGACATCATTCAGAATAAGGAGGCGACTGGACAGGTTGCTAAGTGGGCTATTGAGCTTGCACCTCACGGGTAAAAATATATGCCTCGCACTGCTATCAAATCCCAAGCACTCGTGGATTTCATCAATAACTGGACAGAATTGCAGGCACTCGAGGATAAAGCGGATAACACATACTGGGCTATTCACTTCGATGGACCCAGACAGTTGGAGGGCTTGGGGGCTGGAGTGGTTTTTACTTCCCCTTGAGGTGACAAATTTTGTTATGTTCTCCACTTAATGTTTCCCTGTACTAACAATGCAGCTGAGTATGAGGCTTTGCTCCATGGTCTTCGGGTGGCTAAGGAGATGAACCTAATCCGGGTACGTTGCTTCGGCGACTCCGATTTAGTGGCTCAACAGGTATCTGGTACATGGGACTCCAAGTGTCGGATTTCGGGTTCCGGCAGACCCTTGAGGTTCGAACTCTGGGCTGCACACGAAGATCTCTCTCCTACCAACTCACGTCTCGAAGCCTCGCAAGGAATCTAGGATAGAAAGAAGAACACACAGGGGACACGAGGTTTATACTGGTTCAGGCCACCATTGTGGTGTAATACCCTACTCCAGTGTGTGGTGTGGTGGATTGCCTCAGGGGCTGATGATGAACAATACAAAGGAAGAACAGCCTCGCGAGAGGTGTTCTTGAGCTGGTGCGATGAACTACTTGGGTGAGTTCGATCGCCTCTCTCTCTAGTCTACCCAAAATCTCCCTCTTCTACTCTATGGTGGCTAACTCTATTTATAGAGGCCCTGGGCCTCTTCCCAAATATTGAGCGGGAAGGGCGCCAACAATTGGCCATTTTGAAGGGGAACATCTAGTACACTTATCCTGACTAAAGTTGGTCTTCAACTGCCAAAGACTCTGACGGTGATGCCGTCTTGGGCTCCACGGTGACCTCCATCCTGCCATTCCGCTAGTCTTGGTCTTGTTGCACCGAAACGGCAACCTTTACCTGATGCCTTGGCCTGTGTTTGCCCCCTTTGCATCAAAGGGGAAACAAGGACACTGCGCAAGCGGGCGCCCGCCTGGTCTCGATCGTCATGGCTTGCATCACGGGCACCTCGCGAGGTACCCCTGCCTTGATCTCTCCGCCTCCTCGTGAGCCCGCCTGATGAGGCTTCTCCTGAGGAAGCTTCATGTCGTCCACCCCGCCAGGCTTGGCCCCTCGCGAGGGTCTTGAGCTTGAGCAAATGAAGCTGGGGTGCACTGGGCCTCCGCTTGAGCCACGCCGTAGGCCGCAGGTAGGCAAGTCTGGGGACCCCCGTTCCCAGAACGCCGACACCAAGGATCCACTTATGGCGGCTTATCGATGTGAGGTGGATATCATTGCTGGTCATTTCAAGGGTTATCAGGTGGAGCACATTGATCGGCGCAAGAATCAAGCGGCGGACACTCTAAGCCGGCTTGGATCCCAGCGTAAACCGGTGCCGCCTAATGTTTTCTTGATGTTCTGCATAGTCCATCAGTCAAGATACCGACGGAGGAAGATTTGGCTATTCCTGACCCAAAAGCTCAATTAGTGGCGGTTCTTCATGCTATCCCTGATTGGACATTGCCATACATGGCGTACATGAACCGGGGCGAGTTACCAGAGGACGAAGTTTTGGCCAAGAAGATAATCTGGCGGTCTAAGTCCATGACTATTGTCAATGGCGAGTTACATCATTCCAGTATCTCAGGGGCGTTTCAGCGTTGTGTTTCTCCTGAAGAAGGCCGTGAGATCTTGCATGAAATCCACGAAGGAGATTATGGTCATCATGCCGGTTCAAAATCCTTGGTGGCTAAGGCTTTCCGGTACGGTTTTTACTGGTTAACAGCTCATGCTAATGCGGAAGATCTGGTCCGAAAGTGTGACGGCTGTCAGAAGTTTGCACGTCGAGCTCATGTCTCGACTCAGAAGTTGAGGATGATTCCAATCACCTGGCCATTTGCGACTTGGGGGCTGGATATGGTTGGGCCTTTTAAGAGGTCCAAGGATAAGAAGACCGACCTTCTGGTGGCGGTTGATAAATTTACCAAGTGGGTGGAGGCAGAGCCAGTGAGCAAGTGTGATGCGGCCACGTCGGTTCAATGCATGAAAAAGGTGATCTTCCGCTTTGGTTTTCCACACAGCATTATAACAAATAATGGCACGAATCTCTCCAAGGGAGCTATGGAAGAGTTCTGTCAACGTGAGCACATCCGGCTTGATGTGTCATCAGTGGCCCACCCCCAATCTAATGGTCAAGCGGGGAGAGCTAATCAGGAAATCCTAAAAGGTATCAAGCCCCGGCTTATGGTCCCTTTGAAGCGGACGCCGGGTTGTTGGGTGGAGGAGTTGCCTTCTGTTTTATGGAGCATTAACACCACCCCCAATAGATATATGGGTTACACGCCCTTCTTTATGGTTTATGGAGCGGAAGCAGTTCTCCCAAGTGATATTCGCCATGACTCGCCCCGAGTGGCAGCTTATGTTGAAGCGGACAATGAAAGAGCACGCCAGGATGCATTGGACAGATGAACAACTGGATAATGCGGCAGCTCGTTCGGCGATTTATCAGCAAGACCTGCGGCGTTATCACAGCCACCGGGTTAAAACCAGGACTTTCCAAGAAGGCGACTTGGAGCTCCGGCTCATCCAAGATGATAGAGGACAGGGTGTCCCGATCTTTCGATGAGATGATAACTATCGATTTGGTGGAGACGACTTTGACGATCCGACTACAAACGTGCACGACGTTGCGCCTTAGCAATCGCTAAACCAATCTCCTGAGGTTACTGACGATGCCGGAAGCACGGTCAGCCTGACCACGAAGGTCTATTCCTGCAAGCAATCGAAGAACGAGCAAGAATATGATAAAGCAATCTGAATATTGCAAATATATATGAGGTATTGATAATGGTGGGGATCCGTAAGCGGTCTTGGTCTGGTCGTTGGACACAAACGAAGTACACGAAGTTGCGTTGGCTAACTTTTAACTAAACAAATCCCAAGGAAAAGCTACTAGATGGATCTACTTATATAGGAGCTAGGGGTGGCGGCCAAGGAGGTGGGAGGACGTCCCAAGGCAGCCTAAAACTAAATCTAGGTCGTACAAGGCCAATGGGCCCAAGTGGAGGTGATGTAACACCTTTGGACTTGTAGTTTGACTCGGATTCTGCTGCAGCATCAGATTGTTTCGTCCACAACTCAACGCTCCGGACGAATTTGAAGGTGATTCCAATTGGGTTGGAAAGTGCACGAAATCTAGTTTCCAACAAAAAAAGAATCACCCAATTCGGAGTCCGTATGAAAAACTTGTGTGCGTTTTGAGTCAGGTATGTCTGTGCAGTCCGAATCTGAATCCAGAACGTGAGAGACTTGGACTCTATCTTCTCTTGGGCCAAAAGTGACGTGAGAGAACTTTTTGGACAGCAAATAAACATCTCTTTCTTCCTTATCTTCATATGTGAATTGTACAAATGTCCCATACACCTGCAATTAGACAAAACACAAAAGTGTGTGAAGTATTTTTGTTCTGGATAACATAAATAGATTATTGAATAGTTTGCACTAGAAATCACCTGACAAATATGCATATATGCAATATTTTTGGTCATATCCAAGGTAGTCATGTCCTCATCAACCTCCTAATCCAATTCCACTAGCATCACATTCAAGCTCAAAAGTCTTATTAAAATCAGGAAGTTGGAGTAAAGGAGCATGTGTCAACTTATCTTTCAATACCGTGAAGGCTTCTTCCTGTGCGGTACCCCAAACAAAAGGCACATCCTTCTTTGTAAGCTCGTTGAGAGGTGCAGCAATGGTGCTGAAATCTCTCACAAAACGCCTATAGAATCTAGCGAGGCCAAGAAAACTCCTCACCTGTGTGACCGTTTTGGGCTGCGGCCAACTCTCAATAGCTTCAATCTTGGCTTTGTCAACTTCAATTCCCTGTGGAGTAACAACATAGCCAAGAAAAGATACTCGGTCGGTGCAAAAGGTGCACTTCCCAAGGTTACCAAACAAACGTGCATCACGTAGAGCAATAAAAACAGCACGTAAATGTTCCAAATGTTCTTCCAAAGATCTGCTATAAATCAGTATATCATCAAAATAGACTACCACAAATCGTCCAATGAAAGCACGTAAAACTTCGTTCATTAATCTCATGAAAGTACTAGGTGCATTAGTTAACCCAAAAGGCATGACTAACCACTCATATAATCCAAACTTAGTTTTAAATGCTGTTTTCCATTCATCTCCCAATTTCATACGAATTTGATGGTAGCCACTACGCAAATCAACTTTGGAGAATATTGTAGAGCCACTCAATTCATCAAGCATATCATCTAGCCTAGGAATAGGATGACGATAACGAATAGTAATATTATTAATGCGTCTACAATCAACACACATACGTGATGTACCATCCTTTTTCGGCACTAGAATAATAGGAACAGCACAAGGACTAAGGGATTCGCGTATATAACCTTTGTCGAGAAGCTCTTGTACTTGACGCATAATCTCCTTCGTCTCCTCTGGATTGGTACGGTATGGTGCACGGTTTGGCAGTGAAGCACCGGGAATTAAGTCAATCTGATGCTCAATCCCTCGAATAGGCGGTAATCCCGGTGGCACGTCTTGTGGAAAAACGTCAGCGAACTCCTGCAAAATGTTAGTGACAGCAGGAGGCAAAGAGGAAGGCACGTCCTCGAATGAAAATAATGCCTCTTTGCACACAAAAGCATAGCAAACAGATTTGCTGAAATCTAGCTCATCAATATCAGATTTGGTGGCAAATAAACATGCACTTTTCAATTTAATTTCAGAAGCAACACTAGATGATTTATTATTAGGCTTCATTTGTTGCTCAAATTCTTTTGCCACAATCTGATTTTCACTCTTATTCTTCTCCTGTTGTGCTTTATTAGCTCTATTAATATCATCTTTCAAAATGGAATCAGGAGTCATAGGAAGCAAAGTAATATTTTTATCCTTATGAACAAGAGTATAGTGATTGTTTCTACCATGGTGTACAGAATTTTTATCAAATTGCCATGGTCTACCAAGTAATAAGGAACATGCTTGCATAGGTACCACATCACAATCAACATAATCAGCATATGTAGAGACACTAAAATGCACACGAACAGTACGTGTTACCTTAACCTTGCCGCTGTTGTTGAACCATTGGATGTAGTAAGGATGTGGATGTGGTCTTGTGGTGAGAGAAAGCTTCTCCACCATCTCCATGCTAGCCAAGTTGTTGCAGCTCCCTCCGTCTATTATGACGCGCACAGAACGTTCCTTCACAACTCCCTTGGTATGGAATAAATTGTGCCTCTGATTTTGCTCAGCTTGTGTGACCTGCACACTCAAAACACGTTGAGCAACTAAACATTCATACCTGTCAGCGTCTTCAGGAGCCATGTATTGCGTCTCATGATCAGAATCATCTCCACCATGTTCTTCACGTGTAATAAGAGCCAAAGTCTCCTCATCATAGTCACTAGCGGACTCATATCCACCATCCGCGGTAGCAATCATCACACGCGGAGATTTGCATTCTCTCGCATAATGACCTCCTCCCTTACAACGACGACAAATAATATCACTTGTGTGCCCTGTTGATGCCATGGAAGAAGAAGAACGCTGTGCAGGCCCCGCAGGTGCGCTCTTGGCAGATAATGGTGGTTGTGCCTGTTTTCTTGTATCACGGCTGGAGGTGGCACCGGATGGAGGTGCTGGTGCAGTTGAAGTAGAAGATGCACGTGGTGTCCATGATGAAGGTCTGATAGAGGCGGGGGTGTCCCGATCTTTCGATGAGATGATAACTATCGATTTGGTGGAGACGACTTTGACGATTCGACTACAAACGTGCACGACGTTGCGCCTTAGCAATCGCTAAACCAATCTCCTGAGGTTACTGACGATGCCGGAAGCACGGTCAGCCTGACCACGAAGGTCTATTCCTGCAAGCAATCGAAGAACGAGCAAGAATATGATAAAGCAATCTGAATATTGCAAATATATATGAGGTATTGATAATGGTGGGGATCCGTAAGCGGTCTTGGTCTGGTCGTTGGACACAAACGAAGTACACGAAGTTGCGTTGGCTAACTTTTAACTAAACAAATCCCCAAGTCTAAACGATGCCCTAAGGGCTGTATATATGGAGGAAGAGGGGGGAATTTCGTGGCCCTTGGTGGAGGGGTCCGAAATCAACCCTATCTCTTGTTTCCCCACACATACGGACTCTAAAAATAGCCTATACTTATGTATTTCGAAATTACATGGGCCTGGCCCAATAATAAGGTGTCGCAGCACCTAAAATAGCCTCGGGACGAAATTTATGAAGTGGCATCTTGTATATTTCGTCCAAGGCTTCATGCACCCATTATGGTGGCTTCAAAGTCCTGAAATCATCACTTGTAACTCCGTTCTTGTTCTTGCTCCAATGTTCATCCTTCTCCAAGCTAGGCCCTTCATTTGTAAGCAAAACAAATGTATCCAATTTAGGCAGCATCATATTCTCATGAACATTAGAATCATTACCAAGAAACGAAAGTACCTGGTAATTTAGTTGGCGTGCACGAGCTCTAGTAATTGGTCCAGTATGTATAGCAGCAGGGGTTGTGGGTGTAACAATTGTATTGATGTCCTCATCATGGGTAGCTCATCAGATGGTGCATTCAAATTGACAAGGCATTCATCATTCTCATGTAGAGATGGAAGATCAGTACCTTTGTCATTACCTCTTATGATCAACTCAGATGATGTAGCCACTCTCGGGGGCGATGTGTCACATGGTGGAGGTGATGTAGTCCTGACAACAACGGATGTGGTTGTCATAGTATGCCTAGTAGTTGAAGGAACAATCATATCAACTCTTGGAATGTGCACCGTGCGCTTGTTCTCCTCATGGCCAACACGTCGTTTTATTTCCTGTTCAGCTTTGCAAGCAAGATGAAACAAATGGTCCATAGGATAACACTCTTCATGAATTAGTATCTCTTGAATATCACGGTTTAATCCTCCCTAAAATCTATCCATAAAATCATCTTCACTTTCTTCTAAAGAGGAATGCAACAAGGTAGTTTGTAAATCATCATAATATTTTGTTACAGTTTCACTACCTTGTTTTAAGTGTTGCAACTTCTTAATCATGTCACGAGTATAATAAGCAGGGACGAAAGTATGTCGCATGGCAAGTTTCAAATCATCCCAAGTAGTAGGTATATAATCAGGGTGTAACCGACAATATTCACTCCACCAAACCAAAGCATAACCAGTGAAAGAACCAACCGCAACCTTAACCTTTTTATGTTCATCGAAATTATGGGAAGCAAATATATTTTTTATGTCGAACTCCCATTCAATATATAAAGCAGGTTTAAAACGGCCATTAAATGGTGGTATAGATACATTAACCTGATCATGTGCATTTGGATGTTTGTGCACCTCTCGTGATGGTTGTGGTATTTGCAAAGGTGGTGGCATGTCTCCCGCGATCGACAAAGCCCATGAATTGACTCTGGATCCTGTCATGATTAGTAGAACAAGAAACAAAACCCAAAAATAATGTTCCTATAACTACTAGGATGTGGTGGTAAAACGCTCACAGTAAAGCAAATATCAATGTCTTACAAGTTCTTACCATGCAGCAGGCGGTGATCGGCAACCAGCGGTGTCAAGTAACTCCGAATATTGAGTAAAGCGATTGCCAGGGGAGAGTACGTATACACGGTGTAGAAATATGTGGAGCTGGGTTGGCTATATATGGTAGCAAAAGATTAGCAATAATCAATTCAAAGATGCAATGTTGAATAAACGCTCAACGACGGTACTTGATAGAGGCAAAGGTGTCCCGTCTTTCGATGAGATGATGGATATCGCTTTGGTGGAAGTCGACTTTGACGATCCGACTACGAACGTGCGAGGACGTCGCGCCTTAGCAATCGCTAAACCAACTCCGAGAGGTTATTGACCACGCCGGAGCACGATCAACCTGACCACGAGGGTCTGTTTCCTGCGAGCAAACGAAGAACAAGCAAGAAACTAAGATTGCAATCTGGATATTGCGAATATAAGATGAAAGCTTTATTGATCAAAGGTGGGGTTCTGTGACGCCTTTGTCTGGTCGTTGAACACAAACGAAGTACGCGAAGTTGCAGCTATGGCGACCTTTTAATCTAAACAAAACCCAAACTCTAAACGATGCCCTAAGGGCTGTATATATGGAGGAAGAGGGGGGAATTTCGTGGCCCTTGGTGGAGGAGTCCGAAATCAACCCTATCTCTTGTTTCCCCACACATACGGACTCTAAAAATAGCCTATACTTATGTATTTCGAAATTACATGGGCCTGGCCCAATAATAAGGTGACGCAGCACCTAAAATAGCCTCGGGACGAAATTTATGAAGTGGCATCTTGTATATTTCGTCCAAGGCTTCATGCACCCATTATGGTGGCTTCAAAGTCCTGAAATCATCACTTGTAACTCCATTCTTGCTCCCCTTGCGCATGCCATCATCTCCATGCTTGTTCTTGCTCCAATGTTCATCCTTCTCCAAGCTAGGCCCTTCATTTGTAAGCAAAACAAATGTATCCAATTTAGGCAGCATCATATTCTCGTGAACATTAGAATCATTACCAAGAAATGAAAGTACCTGGTAATTTAGTTGGCGTGCACGAGCTCTAGTAATTGGTCCAGTATGTATAGCAGCAGGGGCTGTGGGTGTAACAATTGTATTGATGTCCTCATCATCCTCCCCTTCTTGAAATGAAGTCGTCCTCGACGGAAGTTCATCTTCCTCACCCAAATAAGGCTTCAAATCTGCAATGTTAAAAGTGGGACTAACCCCAAAATCTGCAGGCAGCTCAAGTTTATATGCATTATCATTTATTTTCTCTAACACCTTAAAGGGACCATCAGCACGTGGCATTAGCTTTGATTTGCGCAAATCAGGAAATCTATCCTTACGCAAATGTAACCAAACAAGATCTCCAGGTGCAAACACAACATGTTTTCTACCCTTATCTCCAGCAAGTTTATATTTAGCATTCATACGCTCAATGTTTTCCTTAGTTAACTCATGCATTTTTAAAATAAATTCAGCACGTTGTTTAGCATCAAAATTAACCTTCTCTGAAGATGGAAGAGGCAACAAATCAATAGGTGCACGAGGTAGGAAACCATACACAACTTCAAAAGGGCACATCTTAGTAGTAGAATGCAATGAACGATTATAAGCAAATTCAATATGAGGCAAGCATTCCTCCCACATTTTCTTATTATTCTTCAAAACAGCCCTAAGCATAGTAGACAACGTTCTATTGACTACTTCAGTTTGTCCATCAGTTTGGGGGTGACAAGTAGTACTAAAAAGCAGTTTAGTCCCCAACTTAGCCCATAAACATCTCCAAAAGTGGCTAAGAAATTTAGTATCACGATCTGAAACAATAGTATTTGGCACACCATGCAAGCGAATAATTTCACGAAAGAACAAATCAGCAACATTAACAGCATCATCGCTTTTATGACTTGGTATAAAGTGTGCCATTTTCGAGAATCTATCCACGACAACAAATATGCTATCCCTCCCCTTCTTTGTTCGAGGTAAACCTAAAACAAAGTCCATAGATATATCCTCCCAAGGAACACTAGGTACAGGCAAAGGCATATATAAACCATGAGGATTGAGTCGTGACTTAGCTTTTTGACATGTAGTGCATCGAGCAATAAAACGCTCAACATCCCGTCTCATCTTTGGCCAAAAGAAATGTGTAGCAAGTACGTCCTCCGTCTTCTTCACGCCAAAGTGTCCCATTAATCCTCCTCCATGCGCCTCCTGCAACAACAAAAGACGAACGGAGCTAGCTGGAATGCATAGCTTGTTAGCACGAAACACAAATCCATCGTTAACGACAAACTTGTTCCACATTCTTCCTTCTTTACAATTATGCATTACATCTTTAAAATCAGCATCATGCACATATTGATCTTTGATGGTCTCCAAACCAAATATTTTGAAGTCTAGTTGTGAAAGCATACTATAGCGACGAGACAATGCATCAGCAATAACATTTTCTTTTCCCTTCTTGTGTTTAATGACATAAGGGAAAGTCTCAATGAATTCAACCCATTTAGCATGTCTACGATTCAGTTTAGCTTGACTTTTAATATGTTTCAAAGATTCATGATCAGAATGTATAACAAACTCTTTGGGCCATAAATAATGTTGCCATGTTTCTAAAGTCCGAACAAGAGCATATAATTCTTTATCATAAGTAGAATAATTCAGACTGGGCCCACTCAATTTTTCAGAAAAGTATGCAACAGGTTTGCCATCTTGTAATAACACACCTCCTAATCCAATTCCACTAGCATCACATTCAAGCTCAAAAGTCTTATTAAAATCAGGAAGTTGGAGTAAAGGAGCATGTGTCAACTTATCTTTCAATACCGTGAAGGCTTCTTCCTGTGCGGTACCCCAAACAAAAGGCACATCCTTCTTTGTAAGCTCGTTGAGAGGTGCAGCAATGGTGCTGAAATCTCTCACAAAACACCTATAGAATCCAGCGAGGCCAAGAAAACTCCTCACTTGTGTGACCGTTTTGGGCTGCGGCCAACTCTCAATAGCTTCAATCTTGGCTTTGTCAACTTCAATTCCCTGTGGAGTAACAACATAGCCAAGAAAAGATACTCGGTCGGTGCAAAAGGTGCACTTCCCAAGGTTACCAAACAAACGTGCATCACGTAGAGCAATAAAAACAGCACATAAATGTTCCAAATGTTCTTCCAAAGATCTGCTATAAATCAGTATGTCATCAAAGTAAACTACCACAAATCGTCCAATGAAAGCACGTAAAACTTCCTTCATTAATCTCATGAAAGTACTAGGGGCATTAGTTAACCCAAAAGGCATGACTAACCACTCATATAATCCAAACTTAGTTTTAAATGCTGTTTTCCATTCATCTCCCAATTTCATACGAATTTGATGGTAGCCACTACGCAAATCAACTTTGGAGAATATTATAGAGCCACTCAATTCATCAAGCATATCATCTAGCCTAGGAATAGGATGACGATAACGAATAGTAATATTATTAATGCCTCTACAATCAACACACATACATGATGTACCATCCTTTTTCGGCACTAGAATAATAGGAACAACACAAGGACTAAGGGATTCGCGTATATAACATTTGTCGAGAAGCTCTTGTACTTGACGCATAATCTCCTTCGTCTCCTCTGGATTGGTACGGTATGGTGCACGGTTTGGCAGTGAAGCACCGGGAATTAAGTCAATCTGATGCTCAATCCCTCGAATAGGCGGTAATCCCGGTGGCACGTCTTGTGGAAAAACGTCAGCGAACTCCTGCAAAATGTTAGTGACAGCAGGAGGCAAAGAGGAAGGCACGTCCTCGAATGAAAATAATGCCTCTTTGCACACAAAAGCATAGCAAACAGATTTGCTGAAATCTAGCTCATCAATATCAGATTTGGTGGCAAATAAACATGCACTTTTCAATTTAATTTCAGAAGCAACACTAGATGATTTATTATTAGGCTTCATTTGTTGCTCAAATTCTTTTGCCACAATCTGATTTTCACTCTTATTCTTCTCCTGTTGTGCTTTATTAGCTCTATTAATATCATCTTTCAAAATGGAATCAGGAGTCATAGGAAGCAAAGTAATATTTTTATCCTTATGAACAAGAGTATAGTGATTGTTTCTACCATGGTGTACAGAATTTTTATCAAATTGCCATGGTCTACCAAGTAATAAGGAACATGCTTGCATAGGTACCACATCACAATCAACATAATCAGCATATGTAGAGACACTAAAATGCACACGAACAGTACGTGTTACCTTAACCTTGCCGCTGTTGTTGAACCATTGGATGTAGTAAGGATGTGGATGTGGTCTTGTGGTGAGAGAAAGCTTCTCCACCATCTCCATGCTAGCCAAGTTGTTGCAGCTCCCTCCGTCTATTATGACGCGCACAGAACGTTCCTTCACAACTCCCTTGGTATGGAATAAATTGTGCCTCTGATTTTGCTCAGCTTGTGTGACCTGCACACTCAAAACACGTTGAGCAACTAAACATTCATACCTGTCAGTGTCTTCAGGAGCCATGTATTGCGTCTCATGATCAGAATCATCTCCACCATGTTCTTCACGTGTAATAAGAGCCAAAGTCTCCTCATCATAGTCACTAGCGGACTCATATCCACCATCCGCGGTAGCAATCTTCACACGCGGAGATTTGCATTCTCTCGCATAATGACCTCCTCCCTTACAACGACGACAAATAATATCACTTGTGTGCCCTGTTGATGCCATGGAAGAAGAAGAACGCTGTGCAGGCCCCGCAGGTGCGCTCTTGGCAGATAATGGTGGTTGTGCCTGTTTTCTTGTATCACGGCTGGAGGTGGCACCGGATGGAGGTGCTGGTGCAGTTGAAGTAGAAGATGCACGTGGTGTCCATGATGAAGGTTGGCCTGCAGAAAAGTTAGTTCGCCCCAATGCTTGTCGATCCTGTACTTCACGTTCAGCTTTACAAGCAAGATGGAATAAACGAGTGATATTAGTATACTCCTTATAGTCTAGAATGGTCTGAATCTCTCTATTTAATCCACCCAGAAAACGTGCAAGCATAGCTTCATTCTCCTCAACAATACCACATCTAATCATGCCAGTTTGTAATTCCTGATAATATTCTTCTACAGAATTTTTTCCTCGTCTTAAACTCTGCAATTTTTGAAGCAATTCACGTTGATAATATGGTGGAACCCAACGCGTACGCATAGCAGTTTTCAAAGCAGCCCAAGTAGTTGGAATAGGATACAATCTACAATGTTCAGACCACCATACACATGCAAAACTAGTGAAAGCACAAACAGCAGCAGCAACTCGTCTCTCCTCAGGATATTGTAAACATGTAAATCGTTGTTCAGTTTCTAACTCCCAAGTAAGATATATATCAGGAACATATCTACCCTCAAATGGTGGAATATTCAATTTCAGTTTAGGAATATGGACATCATCTCGTACCTGAGGTGGTGGTGCAGGCCTACCATTACGAATATATACCTGAGGTCGACCTGCTGGTGGCGGTACAGGTGGCTGCACGTAGTGTTGATTTTGATCAACCTCATCCTCATAATCTCCCACATAATCATCCTCCTCTGCATCAGCAGCAGGAGCCATAGAAGTATCAACAGCAGCACCAACAGTTTGGCCAAACGCAAGAGGAACACGGCTTGCTCGGCGGAGGTCTGCTTCGCGACGTGGAGGTAGTCGTTGTTGTTGTTGTTGGAGAGGTGCGTTAGGTGCAGCGGGTGGTGGTGGTGGAAGACGCGCGAGCAATTCATTAAACTTGTTATCGAGCTTTGTTTCGAACGTCTTCTCAAGGCCAGTGATCTTCTCCATGGCCTCTTCAAAATTGTTCAGCACATCTTGCACCTGTTCAGTCATCATTTGCTGAAACTTATCATGAAGCTCCTTGTTCGATAAATTCTCCCAGTCAATCTCGTCGGCTTGTGATCCTGGCATGGTTAGCAGCAATAGAAACACACAAGAATATGATCCTACAGACTACGAACAAGTGGTGGTGGTGGGTGTCACAAATCCGTCAAGCAAATCTCAAATTCTTACCAGTTCTTACCCAGCAGCAGGCGGTGATCGGCAACCGTTGTAGTCAAAAACTGATAGAGGCGAGGGTCCCGATCTTTCGATGAGATGATGGATATCGCTTTGGTGGAAGTCGACTTTGACGATCCGACTACGAACGTGCGAGGACGTCGCGCCTTAGCAATCGCTAAACCAACTCCGAGAGGTTATTGACCACGCCGGAGCACGATCAACCTGACCACGAGGGTCTGTTTCCTGCGAGCAAACGAAGAACAACCAAGAAACTAAGATTGCAATCTGGATATTGCGAATATAAGATGAAAGCTTTATTGATCAAGGTGGGGTTCTGTGACGCCTTTGTCTGGTCGTTGAACACAAACGAAGTACGCGAAGTTGCAGCTATGGCGAACTTTTAATCTAAACAAAACCCAAAGTCTAAACGATGCCCTAAGGGCTGTATATATGGAGGAAGAGGGGGGGAATTTCGTGGCCCTTGGTGGAGGGGTCCGAAATCAACCCTATCTCTTGTTTCCCCACACATACGGACTCTAAAAATAGCCTATACTTATGTATTTCGAAATTACATGGGCCTGGCCCAATAATAAGGTGACGCAGCACCTAAAATAGCCTCGGGACGAAATTTATGAAGTGGCATCTTGTATATTTCGTCCAAGGCTTCATGCACCCATTATGGTGGCTTCAAAGTCCTGAAATCATCACTTGTAACTCCGTTCTTGTTTCCCTTGCGCATGCCATCATCTCCATGCTTGTTCTTGCTCCAATGTTCATCCTTCTCCAAGCTAGGCCCTTCATTTGTAAGCAAAACAAATGTATCCAATTTAGGCAGCATCATATTCTCATGAACATTAGAATCATTACCAAGAAACGAAAGTACCTGGTAATTTAGTTGGCGTGCACGAGCTCTAGTAACTGGTCCAGTATGTATAGCAGCAGGGGCTGTGGGTGTAACAATTGTATTGATGTCCTCATCAGTTGTTGTTGTTGTTGTTGGAGAGGTGCGTTAGCTGCAGCGGGTGGTGGTGGTGGAAGACGCGCGAGCAATTCATTAAACTTGTTATCGAGCTTTGTTTCGAACGTCTTCTCAAAGCCAGTGATCTTCTCCATGGCCTCTTCAAAATTGTTCAGCACATCTTGCACCTGTTCAGTCATCATTTGCTGAAACTTATCATGAAGCTCCTTGTTCGATAAATTCTCCCAGTCAATCTCGTCGGCTTGTGATCCTGGCATGGTTAGCAGCAATAGAAACACACAAGAATATGATCCTACAGACTACGAACAAGTGGTGGTGGTGGGTGTCACAAATCCGTCAAGCAAATCTCAAATTCTTACCAGTTCTTACCCAGCAGCAGGCGGTGATCGGCAACCGTTGTAGTCAAAAACTCTCAAAGCTTGGATAGAGCGATTACCAGGGAGAGTCAAACGCACGACGTAGATGTATGTGGAGCTGGGAAGGCTTATAATATGGTAGCAAAAAGGGTCAGCAATAATCAATTCAGAGATGCAAAGTTGAATAAACGCTCAACGACGGTAATGTGCTGGTCCTAGGCTAGACTGTGCTAGAGACGCGAGCCTAGAACACTAACAAAATCACGGCGCGGCACGTAAACAAGGGAAAAGCACACTCTGAATTTTTTTTTCGCTCTTTTTTTTTGGCGCTCTTTTTTTTTGCGCTGCTTTTTTTTTTTGCGAAAAATCACTATAATGGCGAGTGTCTCAAAACTCTTCCTAGCTCAAACTGACAGGATGGGAACGAAATTTTTTCGACCAATTTTTTTTTTTCGACTGCCCGGACCCAAAAACTGGAAACGGATCAAAAAAAACTTCCTATAATGGCACCTATCTCAAAACACTCAGAAACACCTAAAAATAGGATAGCCAGAATTTTTTTCGAAAAATGCGTTTTCGAAAAATTTTGGGCCTAAACGGAGCGTGGCTACCCGACTCCGGCAAGGAAACACAAATCGGAATATAGATGGATCCCGAAAACAAACCTAATATGACAAGAACTCGGATTGGTGGTGGATATATGGTGGTAGATGGCAGCGGTGGTGGTATATGACAGCTGTGGTGGTATATGGATACGGATTCGAAGCGGTGGCGGATAAACGGTGGTGGTAGATGGCAGGGGCGATGATGATGGTGCGGCGGCGGCGTGACAACTTATGACCAGAACTCGAAACTCTAAAAGACTAGACTCTAAGACCAGCAACTAGACACGACGATGCAACCGCAAATTCAACAAAGCAAAACCCTAAAAAGATTATGCAAAGGCTCAGATTGGTTCGGATATGATGAACTAACCCTAATTTTTTTTTGTTTTGTGGCTTTTTCTTGGACAATAGGTATGAAGAACAGACTCGATCTAAACTACGAAAAACTGTAAAATCTCACCGAGCAACCTGGAAATCTGATACCACTTGATAGAGGCAAAGGTGTCCCGTCTTTCGATGAGATGATGGATATCGCTTTGGTGGAAGTCGACTTTGACGATCCGACTACGAACGTGCGAGGACATCGCGCCTTAGCAATCGCTAAACCAACTCCGAGAGGTTATTGACCACGCCGGAGCACGATCAACCTGACCACGAGGGTCTGTTTCCTGCGAGCAAACGAAGAACAAGCAAGAAACTAAGATTGCAATCTGGATATTGCGAATATAAGATGAAAGCTTTATTGATCAAAGGTGGGGTTCTGTGACGCCTTTGTCTGGTCGTTGAACACAAACGAAGTACGCGAAGTTGCAGCTATGGCGAACTTTTAATCTAAACAAAACCCAAAGTCTAAACGATGCCCTAAGGGCTGTATATATGGAGGAAGAGGGGGGAATTTCGTGGCCCTTGGTGGAGGAGTCCGAAATCAACCCTATCTCTTGTTTCCCCACACATACGGACTCTAAAAATATCCTATACTTATGTATTTCGAAATTACATGGGCCTGGCCCAATAATAAGGTGACGCAGCACCTAAAATAGCCTCGGGACGAAATTTATGAAGTGGCATCTTGTATATTTCGTCCAAGGCTTCATGCACCCATTATGGTGGCTTCAAAGTCCTGAAATCATCACTTGTAACTCCATTCTTGCTCCCCTTGCACATGCCATCATCTCCATGCTTGTTCTTGCTCCAATGTTCATCCTTCTCCAAGCTAGGCCCTTCATTTGTAAGCAAAACAAATGTATCCAATTTAGGCAGCATCATATTCTCATGAACATTAGAATCATTACCAAGAAACGAAAGTACCTGGTAATTTAGTTGGCGTGCACGAGCTCTAGTAATTGGTCCAGTATGTATAGCAGCAGGGGCTGTGGGTGTAACAATTGTATTGATGTCCTCATCAGTACTGTGCTGGTCCTAGGCTAGACCGGACTAGAGACGCGAGCCTAGAACACTAATAAGGTCACGGTGTAGCACAACTAGCATCAATGAAGGATACTAAGTAGCTCTTGACAGCAAGATATAAGTGAAGATCACAACGGCAGTGAAGATAATGATGAAAAACAACTGCCAAGCAGGATATACAACAACTCTCTCTCCAACTTTCCTCTTGAAAAGTTTGAGACAATTTTATGATAAATTCTTTCAAAGAATGCTACTAACTCAAGCTTTCCAATGCAAAAAGAATCACTCAATTCCGAGTTGATATGAGGAGTCAAAAAATTCTAAAACTGGTCTGAAAAATTGGAACAAGTTGTGTTCACGAACTTCGGAGGGCAAAAAGACCTATTTAGAAGCCGATTTTGAGGTGTCAAATATTGAACTAGCTTCTGCAACTATTTAGATGCGGCTTGTCGCTATCTTCAATTTGAGTACTCACGGAGCCAAAACGGACTTCGTATGAGGAAGATACACCTGTTTTACTGAACAGTGCGCAAAACAGATTTCAATCCGAATTCAGGTACGAGATTGATTCTAGATAGATCCAATTTTTTTTTCTTCTCTCTTTTTTTTCTTTTTCTTCTCCTCTCTTTTTCTTTTTTTTCCTTTTTTTCTCTTTTTTTCTCTATCTTCTTCTTTTTTCTTTCCAAGACAAACTAGATAAGATGCAGATTGGATCAGGCGAAGATGTGAATGACCTCAACTATGATTATGACAATGAACAGTGCGTAGCATGTGGTGGAAATTAATAGATGGGATGGTGGACAGCGGAAGGGATAATGATGCAGCGGCGGCGTGACTAATGTGAACAGAACTCGAAACTCTAAAGGAAGTAGACGCCAAGACCAGCAACTGACACGACGATGCAACCGATAATTCAACTATGCAAGCAATGAATAGAAAATTGCAAAGGCTCAGACTGGCTTGGATAAAGGATGAACAGATCTAACTTTTTTTTGTGTGGCTTTTTCTTGGACAATAGGTAAGAAAATAAATCTAAACTAGGAAAACTGGAAATTCTCACCGAGCAACCTGAGCTCTGATACCACTTGATAGAGGACAGGGTGTCCCGATCTTTCGATGAGATGATAACTATCGATTTGGTGGAGACGACTTTGACGATCCGACTACCAACGTGCACGACGTTGCGCCTTAGCAATCCTAAACCAATCTCCTGAGGTTACTGACGATGCCGGAAGCACGGTCAGCCTGACCACGAAGGTCTATTCCTGCAAGCAATCGAAGAACGAGCAAGAATATGATAAAGCAATCTGAATATTGCAAATATATATGAGGTATTGATAATGGTGGGGATCCGTAAGCGGTCTTGGTCTGGTCGTTGGACACAAACGAAGTACACGAAGTTGCGTTGGCTAACTTTTAACTAAACAAATCCCAAGGAAAAGCTACTAGATGGATCTACTTATATAGGAGCTAGGGGTGGCGGCCAAGGAGGTGGGAGGACGTCCCAAGGCAGCCTAAAACTAAATCTAGGTCGTACAAGGCCAATGGGCCCAAGTGGAGGTGATGTAACACCTTTGGACTTGTAGTTTGACTCGGATTCTGCTGCAGCATCAGATTGTTTCGTCCACAACTCAACGCTCCGGACGAATTTGAAGGTGATTCCAATTGGGTTGGAAAGTGCACGAAATCTAGTTTCCAACAAAAAAAGAATCACCCAATTCGGAGTCCGTATGAAAAACTTGTGTGCGTTTTGAGTCAGGTATGTCTGTGCAGTCCGAATCTGAATCCAGAACGTGAGAGACTTGGACTCTATCTTCTCTTGGGCCAAAAGTGACGTGAGAGAACTTTTTGGACAGCAAATAAACATCTCTTTCTTCCTTATCTTCATATGTGGATTGTACAAATGTCCCATACACCTGCAATTAGACAAAACACAAAAGTGTGTGAAGTATTTTTATTCTGGATAACATAAATAGATTATTGAATAGTTTGCACTATAAATCACCTGACAAATATGCATATATGCAATATTTTTGGTCATATCCAAGGTAGTCATGTCCTCATCACAAGATCAGACTGACATGCACAAGTTGTCTCCACCTTGTGAAGGACCCTTTGTGGTCAGCAAGAATCTGAACAACGGGTCATACTACCTCATCGATGTTCGAGAGCACAAAGACTCACGCAAATCAGAGGAGGAGATTCGCCGGCCATGGAATATAGCTCATCTTCGGCCTTACTACACCTGAGCCACAGGCTCCTACTATGTATATATTTTTGATAATGTACATATTATGATCAATAAATAAACTTGCATCCTTGCTAAAGCGAGGCCTCTGCCGTTTCGTCTTATATGTTTTCTTGGTTACATGGGGGCTTATGCTTACAAAGCAGAGTTCTGGTTACCCATTAAACCGGCTTATAAAGCCATATCAAAAAAGCTTGGGAGCTTCACACCCAAGGGACCAAAGAGAGTCTGTTGCCACACACAGCTCAAACATAGGTACCCATTGAGCACAGCTCACAATGTTACTTGGGGGCTCTTTGTGCACAGCAACAAAGAGTTTGAAAGGACCCTTGTAATAGGCTATCAAGCCAGGCTTGGAAGCCAGGTGTGTTCACCTAAAACCCCGGGTTAACCTGCCTTAATCAAGTAAGTCAGTCCGTCCAGGTAATCCTGGTATGACCCATCGAACGTTTGACAAGTCAATCTTATACAGACCCTGAACTTGTCAAAGTTAAAACAACGATTGGTTAATGTGAGGTCCATCTTAAAAGGCTTTGTAAAATGGTTTAACTCAGCGGCCTAGCAGACCATGAAAAGCCTCGAATTTGGGCCTAGCATCCCTTGAAAAGCCTCGACTACAAGTTTTCATTTGCTTTTGCTTTGAACTATAAGTCATCAATATAAACCGGTGTTCATTAATCCAGCATGGCTTTCGACTATCAGTTGTTAGTACACAACCAATCTTAGGCATTGACTATAAGTCGCCAGGATGATCATACGATGTTTATCATAACCCGACGTGGCTTCTTATAAACCAGCACGTCATGGTGAGAGTTATCAACACTCAAGATTTGGGTTATCACCCTTACTACAAACAGTTGGTAAACCAACGATGTGATTCAACATCACAGGTATGATATAGTTCATATTTCATTTTACAGCCTTGGTGATAGAGGCAAAGGTGTCCCGTCTTTCGATGAGATGATGGATATCGCTTTGGTGGCAGTCGACTTTGACGATCCGACTACGAACGTGCAAGGACGTCGCGCCTTAGCAATCGCTAAACCAACTCTGAGAGGTTATTGACCACGCCGGAGCACGATCAACCTGACCACGAGGGTCTGTTTCCTGCGAGCAAACGAAGAACAAGCAAGAAACTGAGATTGCAATCTGGATATTGCGAATATAAGATGAAAACTTTATTGATCAAGGTGGGGTTCTGTGACGCCTTTGTCTGGTCGTTGAACACAAACGAAGTACGTGAAGTTGCAGCTATGGCGAACTTTTAATCTAAACAAAACCCAAAGTCTAAACGATGCCCTAAGGGCTGTATATATGGAGGAAGAGGGGGGGATTTCGTGGCCCTTGGTGGAGCGGTCCGAAATCAACCCTATCTCTTGTTTCCCCACACATACGGACTCTAAAAATAGCCTATACTTATGTATTTCGAAATTACATGGGCCTGGCCCAATAATAAGGTGACGCAGCACCTAAAATAGCCTCGGGACAAAATTTATGAAGTGGCATCTTGTATATTTCGTCCAAGGCTTCATGCACCCATTATGGTGGCTTCAAAGTCCTGAAATCATCACTTGTAACTCCGTTCTTGTTCCCCTTGCGCATGCCATCATCTCCATGCTTGTTCTTGCTCCAATGTTCATCCTTCTCCAAGCTAGGCCCTTCATTTGTAAGCAAAACAAATGTATCCAATTTAGGCAGCATCATATTCTCATGAACATTAGAATCATTACCAAGAAACGAAAGTACCTGGTAATTTAGTTGGCGTGCGCGAGCTCTAGTAATTGGTCTAGTATGTATAGCAGCAGGGCCTGTGGGTGTAACAATGGTATTGATGTCCTCATCATCCTCCCCTTCTTGAAATGAAGTCGTCCTCGACGGAAACTCATCTTCCTCACCCAAATAAGGCTTCAAATCTGCAATGTTAAAAGTGGGACTAACCCCAAAATCTGCAGGCAGCTCAAGTTTATATGCATTATCATTTATTTTCTCTAACACCTTAAAGGGACCATCAGCACGTGGCATTAGCTTTGATTTGCGCAAATCAGGAAATCTATCCTTACGCAAATGTAACCAAACAAGATCTCCAGGTGCAAACACAACATCTTTTCTACCCTTATCTCCAGCAAGTTTATATTTAGCATTCATACGCTCAATGTTTTCCTTAGTTAACTCATGCATTTTTAAAATCAATTCAGCACGTTGTTTAGCATCAAAATTAACCTTCTCCGAAGATGGAAGAGGCAACAAATCAATAGGTGCACGAGGTAGGAAACCATACACAACTTCAAAAGGGCACATCTTAGTAGTAGAATGCAATGAACGATTATAAGCAAATTCAATATGAGGCAAGCATTCCTCCCACATTTTCTTATTATTCTTCAAAACAGCCCTAAGCATAGTAGACAACGTTCTATTGACTACTTCAGTTTGTCCATCAGTTTGGGGGTGACAAGTAGTACTAAAAAGCAGTTTAGTCCCCAACTTAGTGATAGAGGCAAAGGTGTCCCGTCTTTCGATGAGATGATGGATATCGCTTTGGTGGAAGTCGACTTTGACGATCCGACTACGAACGTGCGATGACGTCGCGCCTTAGCAATCGCTAAACCAACTCCGAGAGGTTATTGACCACGCCGGAGCACGATCAACCTGACCACGAGGGTCTGTTTCCTGCGAGCAAACGAAGAACAAGCAAGAAACTAAGATTGCAATCTGGATATTGCGAATATAAGATGAAAGCTTTATTGATCAAGGTGGGGTTCTGTGATGCCTTTGTCTGGTCGTTGAACACAAATGAAGTACCGCGAAGTTGCAGCTATGGCGAACTTTTAATCTAAACAAAACCCAAAGTCTAAACGATGCCCTAAGGGCTGTATATATGGAGGAAGAGGGGGGAATTTCGTGGCCCTTGGTGGAGGGG
This sequence comes from Triticum dicoccoides, assembly GCF_002162155.2. Classification (NCBI taxonomy): domain Eukaryota; kingdom Viridiplantae; phylum Streptophyta; class Magnoliopsida; order Poales; family Poaceae; genus Triticum; species Triticum dicoccoides. Next base: position 324,296,930 of record NC_041393.1, on the reverse strand, counting down.
TCCGAAATCAACCCTATCTCTTGTTTCCCCACACATACGGACTCTAAAAATAGCCTATACTTATGTATTTCGAAATTACATGGGCCTGGCCCAATAATAAGGTGACGCAGCACCTAAAATAGCCTCGGGACGAAATTTATGAATTGGCATCTTGTATATTTCGTCCAAGGCTTCATGCACCCATTATGGTGGCTTCAAAGTCCTGAAATCATCACTTGTAACTCCGTTCTTGTTCCCCTTGCGCATGCCATCATCTCCATGCTTGTTCTTGCTCCAATGTTCATCCTTCTCCAAGCTAGGCCCTTCATTTGTAAGCAAAACAAATGTATCCAATTTAGGCAGCATCATATTCTCATGAACATTAGAATCATTACCAAGAAACTAAAGTACCTGGTAATTTAGTTGGCGTGCACGAGCTCTAGTAATTGGTCCAGTATGTATAGCAGCAGGGGCTGTGGGTGTAACAATTGTATTGATGTCCTCATCATCCTCCCCTTCTTGAAATGAAGTCGTCCTCGACGGAAGTTCATCTTCCTCACCCAAATAAGGCTTCAAATCTGCAATGTTAAAAGTGGGACTAACCCCAAAATCTGCAGGCAACTCAAGTTTATATACATTATCATTTATTTTCTCTAACTCCTTAAAGGGACCATCAGCACGTGGCATTAACTTTGATTTGCGCAAATCAGGAAATCTATCCTTACGCAAATGTAAGCAAACAAGATCTCCAGGTGCAAACACAACATGTTTTCTACCCTTATCTCCAGCAAGTTTATATTTAGCATTCATACGCTCAATGTTTTCCTTAGTTAACTCATGCATTTTTAAAATCAATTCAGCACGTTGTTTAGCATCAAAATTAACCTTCTCCGAAGATGGAAGAGGCAACAAATCAATAGGTGCACGAGGTAGGAAACCATACACAACTTCAAAAGGGCACATCTTAGTAGTAGAATGCAATGAACGATTATAAGCAAATTCAATATGAGGCAAGCATTCCTCCAACATTTTCTTATTATTCTTCAAAACAGCCCTAAGCATAGTAGACAACGTTCTATTGACTACTTCAGTTTGTCCATCAGTTTGGGGGTGACAAGTAGTACTAAAAAGCAGTTTAGTCCCCAACTTAGCCCATAAACATCTCCAAAAGTGGCTAAGAAATTTAGTATCACGATCTGAAACAATAGTATTTGGCACACCATGCAAGCGAATAATTTCACGAAAGAACAAATCAGCAACATTAACAGCATCATCGCTTTTATGACATGGTATAAAGTGTGCCATTTTCGAGAATCTATCCACGACAACAAATATGCTATCCCTCCCCTTCTTTGTTCGAGGTAAACCTAAAACAAAGTCCATAGATATATCCTCCCAAGGAACACTAGGTACAGGCAAAGGCATATATAAACCATGAGGATTGAGGCGTGACTTTGCTTTTTGACATGTAGTGCAGCGAGCAATAAAACGCTCAACATCCCGTCTCATCTTTGGCCAAAAGAAATGTGTAGCAAGTACGTCCTCCGTCTTCTTCACGCCAAAGTGTCCCATTAATCCTCCTCCATGCGCCTCCTGCAACAACAAAAGACGAACGGAGCTAGCTGGAATGCATAGCTTGTTAGCACGAAACACAAATCCATCGTTAACAACAAACTTGTTCCACATTCTTCCTTCTTTACAATTATGCATTACATCTTTAAAATCAGCATCATGCACATATTGATCTTTGATGGTCTCCAAACCAAATATTTTGAAGTCAAGTTGTGAAAGCATAGTATAGCGACGAGACAAAGCATCAGCAATAACATTTTCTTTTCCCTTCTTGTGTTTAATGACATAAGGGAAAGTCTCAATGAATTCAACCCATTTAGCATGTCTACGATTCAGTTTAGATTGACTTTTAATATGTTTCAATGATTCATGATCAGAATGTATAACAAATTCTTTGGGCCATAAATAATGTTGCCATGTTTCTAAAGTCCGAACAAGAGCATATAATTCTTTATCATAAGTAGAATAATTCAGACTAGGCCCACTCAATTTTTCAGAAAAGTATGCAACAGGTTTGCCATCTTGTAATAACACACCTCCTAATCCAATTCCACTAGCATCACATTCAATCTCAAAAGTCTTATTAAAATCAGGAAGTTGGAGTAAAGGAGCATGTGTCAACTTATCTTTCAATACCGTGAAGGCTTCTTCCTGTGCGGTACCCCAAAGAAAAGGCACATCTTTCTTTGTAAGCTCATTGAGAGGTGCAGCAATGGTGCTGAAATCTCTCACAAAACGCCTATAGAATCCAGCGAGGCCAAGAAAACTCCTCACTTGTGTGACCGTTTTGGGCTGCGGCCAACTCTCAATAGCTTCAATCTTGACTTTATCAACTTCAATTCCCTGTGGAGTAACAACATAGCCAAGAAAAGATACTCGGTCGGTGCAAAAGGTGCACTTCCCAAGGTTACCAAACAAACGTGCATCACGTAGAGCAATAAAAACAGCACGTAAATGTTCCAAATGTTCCTCCAAAGATCTGCTATAAATCAATATGTCATCAAAGTAAACTACCACAAATCGTCCAATGAAAGCACGTAAAACTTCGTTCATTAATCTCATGAAAGTACTAGGTGCATTAGTTAACCCAAAAGGCATGACTAACCACTCATATAATCCAAACTTAGTTTTAAATGCTGTTTTCCATTCATCTCCCAATTTCATACGAATTTGATGGTAGCCACTACGCAAATCAACTTTGGAGAATATTGTAGAGCTACTCAATTCATCAAGCATATCATCTAGCCTAGGAATAGGATGACGATATCGAATAGTAATATTATTAATGCCTCTACAATCAACACACATACGTGATGTACCATCCTTTTTCGGCACTAGAATAATAGGAACAACACAAGGACTAAGGGATTCGCGTATATAACCTTTGTCGAGAAGCTCTTGTACTTGACGCATAATCTCCTTCGTCTCCTCTGGATTGGTACGGTATGGTGCACGGTTTGGAAGTGAAGCACCGGGAATTAAGTCAATATGATGCTCAATCCCTCGAATAGGCGGTAATCCCGGTGGCACGTCTTGTGGAAAAACGTCAGCGAACTCCTGCAAAATGTTAGTGACAGCAGGAGGCAAAGAGGAAGGCACGTCCTCGAATGAAAATAATGCCTCTTTGCACACAAAAGCATAGCAAACAGATTTGCTGAAATCTAGCTCATCAATATCAGATTTGGTGGCAAATAAACATGCACTTTTCAATTTAATTTCAGAAGCAACACTAGATGGTTTATTATTAGGCTTCATTTGTTGCTCAAATTCTTTTGCCACAATCTGATTTTCACTCTTATTCTTCTCCTGTTGTGCTTTATTAGCTCTATTAATATCATCTTTCAAAATGGAATCAGGAGTCATAGGAAGCAAAGTAATATTTTTATCCTTATGAACAAGAGTATAGTGAGTGTTTCTACCATGGTGTACAGAATTTTTATCAAATTGCCATGGTCTACCAAGTAATAAGGAACATGCTTGCATAGGTACCACATCACAATCAACATAATCAGCATATGTAGAGATACTAAAATGCACACGAACAGTACGTGTTACCTTAACCTTGCCGCTGTTGTTGAACCATTGGATGTAGTAAGGATGTGGATGTGGTCTTGTGGTGAGAGAAAGCTTCTCCACCATCTCCATGCTAGCCAAGTTGTTGCAGCTCCCTCCGTCTATTATGACGCGCACAGAACATTCCTTCACAACTCCCTTGGTATGGAACAAATTGTGCCTCTGATTTTGCTCAGCTTGTGTGACCTGCACACTCAAAACACGTTGAGCAACTAAACATACATACCTGTCAGCGTCTTCAGGAGCCATGTATTGCGTCTCATGATCAGAATCATCTCCACCATGTTCTTCACGTGTAATAAGAGCCAATGTCTCCTCATCATAGTCACTAGCGGACTCATATCCACCATCCGCGGTAGCAATCATCACACGCGGAGATTTGCATTCCCTCGCATAATGACCTCCTCCCTTACAACGACGACAAATAATATCACTTGTGTGCCCTGTTGATGCCATGGAAGAAGAAGAACGCTGTGCAGGCCCCGCAGGTGCGCTCTTGACAGATAATGGTGGTTGTGCCTGTTTTCTTGTATCACGGCTGGAGGTGGCACCGGATGGAGGTGCTGGTGCAGTTGAAGTAGAAGATGCACGTGGTGTCCATGATGAAGGTCGGCCTGCAGAAAAGTTAGTTCGCCCCAATGCTTGTCGATCCTGCACTTCATGTTCAGCTTTACAAGCAAGATGGAATAAACGAGTGATATTAGTATACTCCTTATAGTCTAGAATGGTCTGAATCTCTCTATTTAATCCACCCAGAAAACGTGCAAGCATAGCTTCATTCTCCTCAACAATACCACATCTAATCATGCCAGTTTGTAATTCCTGATAATATTCTTCTACAGAATTTTTTCCTTGTCTTAAGCGCTGTAATTTTTGAAGCAATTCACGTTGATAATATGGTGGAACCCAACGCGTACGCATAGCAGTTTTCAAAGCGGCCCAAGTAGTTGGAATAGGATACAATCTACAATGTTCAGACCACCATACACATGCAAAACTAGTGAAAGCACAAACAGCAGCAGCAACTCGTCTCTCCTCAGGATATTGTAAACATGTAAATCGTTGTTCAGTTTCTAACTCCCAAGTAAGATATATATCAGGAACATTTCTACCCTCAAATGGTGGAATATTCAATTTCAGTTTAGGAATATGGACATCATCTCGTACCTGAGGTGGTGGTGCAGGCCTACCATTACGAATATATACCTGAGGTCGACCTGCTGGTGGTGGTACAGGTGGCTGCACGTAGTGTTGATTTTGATCAACCTCATCCTCATAATCTCCCACATAATCATCCTCCTCCGCATCAGCAGCAGGAGCCACAGAAGTATCAACAGCAGCACCAACAGTTTGGCCAAACGCAAGAGGAACACGGCTTGCTCGGCGGAGGTCTGCTTCGCGACGTGGAGGTAGTCGTTGTTGTTGTTGTTGGAGAGGTGCGTTAGGTGCAGCGGGTGGTGGTGGTGGAAGACGCGCGAGCAATTCATTAAACTTGTTATCGAGCTTTGTTTCGAACGTCTTCTCAAGGCCAGTGATCTTCTCCATGGCCTCTTCAAAATTGTTCAGCACATCTTGCACCTGTTCAGTCATCATTTGCTGAAACTGATCATGAAGCTCCTTGTTCGATAAATTCTCCCAGTCAATCTCGTCGGCTTGTGATCCTGGCATGGTTAGCAGCAATAGAAACACACAAGAATATGATCCTACAGACTACGAACAAGTGGTGGTGGTGGGTGTCACAAATCCGTCAAGCAAATCTCAAATTCTTACCAGTTCTTACCCAGCAGCAGGCGGTGATCGGCAACCGTTGTAGTCAAAAACTCTCAAAGCTTGGATAGAGCGATTATCAGGGAGAGTCAAACGCACGACGTAGATGTATGTGGAGCTGGGAAGGCTTATAATATGGTAGCAAAAAGGGTCAGCAATAATCAATTCAGAGATGCAAAGTTGAATAAACGCTCAACGACGGTACTGTGCTGGTCCTAGGCTAGACCGTACTAGAGACGCGAGCCTAGAACACTAACAAAATCACGGCGCGGCACGTAAACAAGGGAAAAGCACACTCTGAATTTTTTTTTCGCTCTTTTTTTTTGCGCTCTTTTTTTTGCGCTGCTTTTTTTTTACGAAAAATCACTATAATGGCGAGTGTCTCAAAACTCTTCCTAGCTCAAACGGACAGGATGGGCACGAAATTTTTTCGACCAATTTTTTTTTTTTTCGACTGCCCGGACCCAAAAACTGGAAACGGGTCAAAAAAAACTTCCTATAATGGCACCTGTCTCAAAACACTCAGAAACACCAAAAAATAGGATAGCCAGAAATTTTTTCGAAAAATGCGTTTTCGAAAAATTTTGGGCCTAAACGGAGCGTGGCTACCCGAATTTTTTTTTCCCGAAACCTACTCCGGCAAGGAAACACGAATCGGAATCTAGATGGATCTCGAAAACAAACCTAATATGACAAGAACTCGGATTGGTGGTGGATATATGGTGGTAGATGGCAGTGGTGGTGGTATATGACAGCTGTGGTGGTATATGGATACGGATTCGAAGCGGTGGCGGATAAGCGGTGGTGGTAGATGGCAGGGGTGATGATGATGGTGCGGCGGCGGCGTGACAACTTATGACCAGAACTCGAAACTCTAAAAGACTAGACTCTAAGACCAGCAACTAGACACGACGATGCAACCGCAAATTCAACAAAGCAAAACCCTAAAAAGATTATGCAAAGGCTCAGATTGGTTCGGATATGATGAACTAACCCTAATTTTTTTTGTGGCTTTTTCGTGGACTGTAGGTATGAAGAACAGACTCGATCTAAACTATGAAAAACTGTAAAATCTCACCGAGCAACCTGGAAATCTGATACCACTTGATAGAGGCGGAGGTGTCCCGTCTTTCGATGAGATGGTGGATTTCGCTTTGGTGGAAGTCGACTTTGACGATCCGACTACGAACGTGCGAGGACGTCGCGCCTTAGCAATCGCTAAACCAACTCCGAGAGGTTATTGACCACGCCGGAGCACGATCAACCTGACCACGAGGGTCTGTTTCCTGCGAGCAAACGAAGAACAAGCAAGAAACTAATATTGCAATCTGGATATTGCGAATATAAGATGAAAGCTTTATTGATCAAGGTGGGGTTCTGTGACGCCTTTGTCTGGTCGTTGAACACAAACGAAGTACGCGAAGTTGCAGCTATGGCGAACTTTTAATCTAAACAAAACCCAAAGTCTAAACGATGCCCTAAGGGCTGTATATATGGAGGAAGAGGGGGGGAATTTCGTGGCCCTTGGTGGAGGGGTCCGAAATCAACCCTATCTCTTGTTTCGCCACACATACGGACTCTAAAAATAGCCTATACTTATGTATTTCGAAATTACATGGGCCTGGCCCAATAATAAGGTGACGCAGCACCTAAAATAGCCTCGGGACGAAATTTATGAAGTGGCATCTTGTATATTTCGTCCAAGGCTTCATGCACCCATTATGGTGGCTTCAAAGTCCTGAAATCATCACTTGTAACTCCGTTCTTGTTTTTCTTGCGCATGCCATCATCTCCATGCTTGTTCTTGCTCCAATGTTCATCCTTCTCCAAGCTAGGCCCTTCATTTGTAAGCAAAACAAATGTATCCAATTTAGGCAGCATCATATTCTCATGAACATTAGAATCATTACCAAGAAACGAAAGTACCTGGTAATTTTGTTGGCGTGCACGAGCTCTAGTAATTGGTCCAGTATGTACAGCAGCAGGGACTGTGGGTGTAACAATTGTATTGATGTCCTCATCATTCTTGCTCCAATGTTCATCCTTCTCCAAGCTAGGCCCTTCATTTGTAAGCAAAACAAATGTATCCAATTTAGGCAGCATCATATTCTCGTGAACATTAGAATCATTACCAAGAAATGAAAGTACCTGGTAATTTAGTTGGCGTGCACGAGCTCTAGTAATTGGTCCAGTATGTATAGCAGCAGGGGCTGTGGGTGTAACAATTGTATTGATGTCCTCATCACTTGGTTGTAAACTCTGGCTTTACATTGGGTATCATAACCCGTCCGGCAGTAAACCGCCAGGGCAATTTTAAGTTTGTCATATGCAGAAAACAAGATTGCATAACACTGTTAAAGATCGTAAGCAGACATTGCATATCATGACAGATTTATAATCTCAGGAAAGTGGCTATGCATGATGGCATAGCAGACCAAGTGTTTCAAGCTAGCCTATTACAAGGCGTTTTAAACACCCAAAAGGATAATTGTTTTTCACAGGGAACAGTGCGCAAGGCGATAAACCGGCTTCCGAGTTATGATTCTGCTTCAGCTTGATGTGAAGATTGCGGATCGTCCTGCGCCGGTTCAACCTCCGCCTCCCCACCCACTGGCTGGAAGTCAATGGTTGCCCAGTCAATCCCATACAAAGCTCGAAAGACAGCTTCAACACTTATAAGATCTGATGGTTCAACGTCAGGGGCATAAGTATGCTTACGGATTGACGGGATTAAATTTTGGGCTTCATAAACCGACGCATCGATCTGTCTGTTGTCTGCATCATAGATGGACTGGTGGAAAGATAAGTCAGTTTCTTCGGCCAGTCTACTCACAAGAGGACGCATCTCCTTTGTCAAGGCTTTAAGTGCATCCTCGTCAAATTTCGACCCATCTTCTTTTTGACTCGGATAATCATTTCCAATATCCTCTGGATCAAGGTCAGCTATCCAAGCCTTAGCCCGAGTCAGGGCAGATAAAGCGCCAACTCTTGCAGCAGATCTCTTCAACTCTTCTAGCTGGGTCGGTATCATGGAGAGCTTGGCCAATGTATCCTTGATTAAGATTGGCGGCGATTTATTGTATGAAGCAGTGCAGATAACTCGTTGAGTGCCGTCATATAACTTCTCAATTAAAGTGTAGGCCGCCTTCAGCTTCTTGCGCATATCTGAGCCAAGATGGGCTACGTGGCTACCTGCAATGGTTACAATATTGTTGTTAAAACCAGAGGTTTCAAGACTGCTTAATTACGGTTCATAGCAAGGCTACTTACCAAAGATGGCTGCAGTCATAGCATTGATTTGCTGCTTCAAGCCAGATAGCTCTTCTGCCACCGGTTTAAGGGCCGCTTCAGCATCCTCCGCCCGTTTCAGCAAAGTGGCTTTTTTAGCCTCCCAATCTGCTCGCTCGCCTTTGAAGCCATCCTTCAATTGCTCCATGGCTGTTCAAGCGCCTCTCAGCTCATCTTTGGCCTTTGAAGTTTCTGCTTGCTGGGACTTGATGTTTTCTTGGAGATCGGCAATTTGGGAATCTTTGTTGCTCAAGTCAGCCTGCAAAAGACAGATAACAAGTTGGTAATACTTCCTTCAAAGTCCCAAGCACATAACAAGTTATGCACTCGACACTTGGGGGCTAATGCGGATTGCTTTTATCAACGGATATTTTAAGTCCCAAGCATACAACAAGTTATACTTGGCACTTGGGGGCTAATGCATATTGGTTCAACTCAAGGTTATCCAGGTTCTGACAATAAACCGGATCATGTTGATAAAGGGAATGAATTTTGGAAACTACATTACAGAAGATATACCGGTTCATCCTAAAGGTATAAAACCGGTCTACAGGGACTATGCAAGCAAAATCTGAATATTCTCCTATTATAAGTCCCGGTTCACATTTATATTGATGAATCGTCCCTTGGGGGCTACTAGAGTTGATAATTGAAGTAGGATATAAGGAAAAAAGAAGTTATTCAAAGGAGCAAGTGTTTACCTCATATCGCTCTTTCATCAGGTTTACTAAACCGGCTTCATAGTCACGGCTGGTGTACAGATGGTTTAGATATCCAGAATGGATGTCCTGAGCATAGAGATGGGAATAACTCGACAAGTATGTTTTCCATTTGCCCTTGTCCACAGCAGAGAATTCTTCTTTTGCACTGTGCTTTGATAAAGCGACAGGATTGCCAGGAGCAGTGTGGCCAAAACCGGTAATCACAACATCATCTGTTGTGCCTTCAGCAGTTTTATCTGGGCTTGGCGGTTTATTAGAGGCCTTTGCTGGGATTGGTGGATCGAGAGCTGGGCTTGGTGGATCAGAGTGTTGGCTTGTTGGATTTATTTCTGGTGGATCAGCAAAGGTATCCTGACCCTGAGGTGCCGGGTCATCTAGAGCAATGTCAACATTTTGATCAATAGCCTCTGAGGTCCTCTCTGGTTCAGTAATTGGATTATCATTAGTTGGTGTAGTCAGCTTGGCTTTTTTGCTAAGTCTGGCTTTGGCACTAAAAAAGAACAAATACAAAGATTAGTACAATAAACCGGTGCAAGGGAGCGAAACTGAGTTTACTATACTTACCCAGGGACGGTCTTGAGAGGAGGCATCTGGGTAGTCGATGAATCGCCAGAAGAGGAATTGGAAGTGCCCTGATAATTCGAGTCAAATGGATTAAGAGGATATCGGAAGTAACCTGCCTTGGGATAAAGTTTATTAGAAGTACAAGAGACCTTTTGACGAGGCTTGCGAACCGGGGAATATGGTAAACCGGACAAGGTAACCACTTGACCACTATGCCGGGTTGTGCGGCGAGCTTCTTGCTACTGTGTCTTCAAAGAAAAGTGTGGATCCAAATGAGCAAGAGGGTGTGAACGTTTTACTTTCCGGACTGCTCGACGAAGTTTTGGTACTGGCACATGATTCGAATCGGAGGATAGAACAATTACCTCTGCTTCACCAGCATGGCTAGCTTCCACATCATCCTGATAATAATCATTGTCAATGAGGTGTATGAAAAAAGAACCAAGAGAATCTAATTCTACCTCTGAGTCCAGGTTATCAAGCTCTTCATCATTGGCCACATCAGAGGGTTCGGCGGTTTTCTTCTTCACTGGCTTCTTTATAGCCTTAGTCTTGCTGCGGGGTGCTCTTACTAGTTTATCCTGGGGCTTGGCCGGTTTATCTTGAGATTTCTTCTTCCAGAAAGGATCATCATCCTGCACAGATGGACAACAAATTATAAAGGAACATTTAAAGAAAGGACGGATTAAAGATAAAAATGAGACAGTTCTTACAGCTGGCGGTTTATTAGAAGTGCAGAAGGGACTGAGCCCTACTTGACTGCAGACAGCTTTTGGTTCATTCAATATTTTCTTAACAGCTTCAGTAACTTCATCTTCTGTTAGCTGAATATCAATGTGAAGTTGAGGATCTTTCAAGTCCCCCATGTACTCACACATTAAAACGGGGCGCCGGCTTAAAGGCAGAACACTCCAAGATATCCAGCAGCAGACGAAGTCAACACCCGTTAAACCATTGTCCATAAAGGCTCTGAGGTTGGAGAGTGGCGCGTAGGTGGACTGTTCTTTGGCAGTCAGCCTTTGAGGGAACAGATGAGTATTACTAAGACGGTGAGGGCAGTAACCCAGTAGAGTATTTTCACCAGATGGAGATGTGTCTTTGCAGTAAACCCAAGTCTGGTTCCAGTCCTTGGGATGACTATGAAGCTTGGCATGGGGGAAAGTGAAAGCTCTCCTCTTTTGAATTGACATCCCACCAAGCTCAGTGTTGGGTCCGTCTGAGAATTCGGTGCGACGGTTCAAATAAAAGAAATCTCTGAACAAGTCAACTGTGGGTTCTTCTTGAACATAGGCTTCACAAAACACTTGAAAATCACAAATATTGGACACAAAGTTTGGCCCAATATCTTGAGGGTGGAGTTGCAAGTAAGCAAGAACATCACGAAAGAATTTTGATCCGGGTGGGCTGAACCCTCGATTCAGATGATCAGTAAAAACAACTATTTCTCCATCCTGAGGTTCAGGAGGATTTTCTAAACTGGGGACTCTCTAATGGATGGCTTCCTTGCTTGCTAAAGCGCCAGTTGCAACATACCCAGTCAACTATTCTTATGTAACCCGGGAAGGGACCAAATTGCAAGCATAAAACGTCTTGGCCATTTGAACAAAAAGTTGGAAAAGAGGACCAAGGCCGGTTTAAGATTTTGGTTAATGCAGACAGTTCGGTTTAAAGACAGGAAAACAAATTGAAACTCATACGCATGATAAACCGGAATTTGATATCAAGGATGAGTTGGCGGTTTACACAGAGGGCTAATGGTACCTGACTGATTATTATTTTCTAAAAAGTATAAACCGCCTACAATGGTGTAGAAGTTACAGATCTGAAAAATCCCTAAATGTTGTACAAACAGATTTCACAAGTTTATGTGGTAATTTTGGATCTACAGCAGTTTTGAAAAGGGGATAAATTTGATACCTAAAACATGACAGCAGAGGAACACATATGTTCAGATGGGATCTTATGCAGAGAAGGGTACTTTCTGTGATTGAAAACGGATGCTTACTATTGCTTTGCCTTTAATATCAGATTCAGGTTAAACTATGTGATCTAAAGGAAGAAAGCAAGGAAAGGTGAAGAACACGGATGAACAGTAGAAACCCTAATGCAGATCTGTTATATGAGAAAAAGAAGAACTTACTGACGCTGCTGAACAGCGGAGGAGGCATCAAGTTTCTCTGGTCCGATCAGGTTGATGCAGTAGCCGTTGGCGATGTGGACGCGAAGGTCGATGGCGGCGGCTGCACTCGAGCTCTGAGGCGATGTGAGGAAGAAGACAAAGTGAAGGGGCACGAAGGGGAAAAGAAAGAATGACCCTTGGCCTTATTTATAAGGTGAAGGGATATGTGACAGGCGCGGGAATCGAGGAACCAAAAAGTGGATATCTGACACAGTTGTTGCCTCGGTTTTCGGAGGGTCATTAATGAAAAGGATATGTTTACACATCTTTTACAGACAGTTCTGGTCATATAGGACGCGAGAGCGCTTCTTAGGCCTTTGGGCAATTGTCCTCTCGGTAGCTTCAGTTGGCGCACGACGAGGCAAAGGAGTGTTCCCAGCCATTGGATAGACACGAGTTACTGCTTGGACTCCTTCCATGGGCTCAGTGAAGCTTTGGTGTTCAGCATTTTGAAGACAAAGAGGCTTCTTGGCAGGCTCAGGGTATATGGCTTCAACTGACATATCAACCTCTGGTAGAAAGATCAGATGATTGCGAGCAGAGGGTTGATAGTTGATAGCAGAGTGTAGCTTGATGAGGCGCATGACCCATGGAGCATAGAATTTCAGGCCAATCAGGTCAGATCCAGACGCAGCCAGTTGCCGGAGGAAGAATTCTTGTGCATTGAAGCTCATGCCATTGAGGATGTAAAAGACCAATGTCTTCATGGCTCCTTCAAGTTTTGCAGCTGATGAATGCCCTTTGATAGTCCATAGAGTCCGCCTGATGATGTGATATATTGTGCGAGGCAGATACTCAAGGTCATCAACAAAGAACTCCGTTGGGTATTCAACGTCATGTGGCAAAGGCTTCAACATGCTCAACATCTGGCTCATGTTGGGTTCTGGCTTATGGAAGATGCTCTCCAGTGCATTGCGGTGGAGCTGACAATCAGGTTCGTACAGCTCTCTGGGAGTGGATAAGCCTATAAGCTCAATGATGTCAAGAGCTTTGGCTTCGTGATGAACATTTCCTGTCATCCACTCGACAACCCATGTCTTTGTATCCCTGTTGTAGCCGCGAATGTGGAGGGTAGCATAGAATTGAAGAAAAAGTTCCTCATTCCAATGTTCTTTGTCTGTCACAAAGCTGAGCAGACCTGCATCACGAAAGCAGTCAAGTGCTTCTTCTAAGCATGGCAGTCCAGCAATGGCTTCAGTGTCGAGGCGCATATGAGGGAAAATGCGCCCTTGATCATACAGAACGCAGGAGTAATAGCTTCGCTACTGATGGCTCCAGAAACGATCAGATGATATTCTTGGCCTTGAGTAGGGGTTCTTTGCGCTGTCAAAGAAGGTGTTGTGGCTTTTGAAGCCATTTGCATTGAAGGACCCTGTAGAGGTGGTAGTACCTGGGACCCTTGGCAGTCTTGGCTTTGGTTTCTGGACCTGAGGCCTATGCTCAATATGATAATCAAACTGAGGACCAGAGACATTAGGCGGAGGGACCAGAACGGGCCATCTAACAGTGATTAGCTGGCCATGGTTGTATGCTTGCTCAATTGTATGGGGCCATGGTGGCGGAACAGGAGCAGTGGCAACAATAGAGAGTTCAGGCTGCATAACAGAAGTTTCAGGAGCAATTGCAGCATTGGCTTCTGGCGTATTGGTTGGTGCAGGCTCCACACTTGCTGCAGCCATGACTACATCATTGGCTTCATTTGTGTTGGTGGTGGCCGCCTCAAGATTTTCAACCTCCACTTGATGAGCTGGAGGGTGTGGCACTGGCACGGTTACTTCAGGAACAACTTCTTCTGTAATGGGGGGAGTAGGGACACGTTCTTCTTCTTGTCCGTCATCGGCTGATGCAGCCAGATTGTCTTCAGCAGCTTTGGCTTCAGACACGGAGACATTCATAGTCGGAGTGGCTTCTGGAAACACTTGACATGCAACAGATTGTTGGTGCACTTCTCCTTCTGGAACGCTCGGAAGAGGGACTTGAGGCCTTGGTCCTTTGCGAAGCCTTTGTAATACTGGCGACGCCTTTGGAGATGGAGTTGGCTGGGCCTCATCCTCTTCTTCTTGTACAGGTGGTGTGACTTTTTATTGTTGGGGAGTACTTGGGGAGTCTTGTTGTTGTGGGTGATCAGCCCATGATGCATCCTGAGCAATTGGCGTCAGAGGACGACCAATGCTGATGATTTCGCTGTTCATGAGAACAGGCGATGATACCTAAGTTGTGTTTGATCTGAGGAAGAACTTCATCATCTTCAACATTGTCATGGTGACCAATGTCTTCAGCAGCGATGGGATCAACTGCTGGAATGTCTTCAGCTTCATAAGCCTCTGTGGAAGCAGGCTCATGAACAATCATTCTTCGTTCTTGGTGTTCAGATGCAGGGCGAACCATTGAGATGGGTTCAACAACTAAGAGCTCTGTGGAAGCAGCCCGATTCTTCTTGGTTTTGCACTTCTTCTGGGAGGGAGCAACATCAGAGGCTTCTGTGTGTTTCCTCTTTCTGGCTTTAGTCTCGGCAGCCCTCGTCTTCTTCAGTTCTGAAGTGGTTGACATGACCTTTGGCTTCGAGCCACTCATGCTGCTTGGGAAGACTATGCGAGGTTCATCCCGCCTTGAAGGTGCAGATTGGACAGTTGATAGCTTCTTCTTGTTTGCAGCCATTCTGGGGTCAATGCCAGGACGACCAAGAGCCTTGCGCTTCTCAGCCTCATTGTAGGCTAGCACACACTTGTCAGCCAGATTCTTCATGTGCTCACGAGAGCCTCGAGCATCTTCGCGCTTCTTGTGAAAGGCTTCTTTGAGCTCCTGCAACATGATCTTGAAGTTTTTGACATCTTGCACGCTGAGCTTGGCCACATGCTTCTTGAACTGAGCTTTCTCATAGTCGAACTTGTGCTACAGTTCAACGATGCGCTGAGCAAGAGCTAGCTCAGAAGCAATGACGCCATTGAAGGAGACGCTGAGGCCAATGGGAAGTTGCAGATCATCAAAGCTGAGATTTGGGGTGTCAAACCACTCATCAATGAAGTTATGGATGATTGCCACATCAAAGAGAGGCAAATTATTGAAGATCTCTGCTTCTTCCTTGCTCTTGATTAGTTGCTCAAGAGCATCATCTGCAAGATCGTGATCGCTGGACAGATCAATGTGCTCTTCACGCAGAATGGCAGCAGGAGTCAATGTCTGATTAGTATTCTTGACGATTTTCTTTTTCTTCTCCGTCTTCTTGGAGAGGCATGATAAATCTTCAGACTGCACACTGTCTTCAGGAGGTGCAGTGGCCAGTGGCTTCGCACGTGAAGCTTTTGGAGGTGCAGCTGATTGGGAAGCCTTAGTCTTCTTTAGCTTATGCGGCTTTGGAGGAGGAGCTGGGGCTTCATCAGTGTCAGCATCATTATCAGAATGATCCACTCTGGCACCTTGGACCAAGATGTAAGTGATGAGGCCATCAAGGTTTGAAAAGGGGCCGATGACATTGGGTTCTGCATCACGTGAGCCGTCAGCACGGGGAGCAGAGGGACCAGGGTTTGATAGAGGCGGGGTGTCCCGATCTTTCGATGAGATGATAACTATCGATTTGGTGGAGACGACTTTGACGATCCGACTACAAACGTGCACTACGTTGCGCCTTAGCAATCGCTAAACCAACTCCGAGAGGTTATTGACCACGCCGGAGCACAGTCAACCTGACCACGAAGGTCTATTCCTGCAAGCAATCGAAGAACAAGCAAGAATATGATAAAAGCAATCTGAATATTGCGAGTATATATGAAGTATTGATAAAGGTGGGGATCCATGAGCGGTCTTGGTCTGGTCGTTGGACACAAACGAAGTACACGAAGTTGCAATGGCTAACTTTTAACTAAACAAATCCCAAAGTCTAAACGATGCCCTAAGGGCTGTATATATGGAGGAAGAGGGGGGGAATTTCGTGGCCCTTGGTGGAGGGGTCCAAAATCAACCCTATCTCTTGTTTCCCCACACATACGGACTCTAAAAATAGCCTATACTTATGTATTTCGAAATTACATGGGCCTGGCCCAATAATAAGGTGACGCAGCACCTAAAATAGCCTCGGGACGAAATTTATGAAGTGGCATCTTGTATATTTCGTCCAAGGCTTCATGCACCCATTATGGTGGCTTCAAAGTCCTGAAATCATCACTTGTAACTCCGTTCTTGTTCCCCTTGCGCATGCCATCATCTTCATGCTTGTTCTTGCTCCAATGTTCATCCTTCTCCAAGCTAGGCCCTTCATTTGTAAGCAAAACAAATGTATCCAATTTAGGCAGCATCATATTCTCATGAACATTAGAATCATTACCAAGAAACGAAAATACCTGGTAATTTAGTTGGCGTGCGCGAGCTCTAGTAATTGGTCCAGTATGTATAGCAGCAGGGCCTGTGGGTGTAACAATGGTATTGATGTCCTCATCAGGGTTGAAGTCTAATCCCAATGACTTTTTGTTTTCCTTGGCCGGTGCCTTTGCATGCTGGAAGTTGCGCTTGAAGAGATTATCGTCACGACACCAGAGCAATGATGATGGGTCGGCATTTTCAGGCTGAGGTCCACGGACAATACACGGATAGAAATCATGTGCAATAGCTTCAGCTCTGTTCTTGGGTGGAAGGCCTTGATAGAGAATATCACCCCAAGGACTTTTGATAGCATCCTTCTCAGCATATTCCTGGGTCACGAACTTGTATTTGAACCATTGTTCAGCCCAAAATTGTCGAATCCATTGGATTCATGTCTTGCGCTGATTATAATCCTCTTCAGGATCTGTCTTGTAAAGGTCTGCGAGGTCATCAGGCAAATCTTTTGATGTTCCCCCTCGATGCTGTCTGCCACCCTTCCTTATTGATTTCTCTGCAGCCATGAACTTCAAACTGAATGGCTTCAATACGTTCAAAGGCTTCAAAGGCTTTCGTTTGCTGGACAAACAGGAACTGGCTTCGGGAGAGTTAATGTGTTACTATAAGAATTCTGCAAATGAATGCAGACTATGAGAACCAAGGGATTCTCCCACGGACATGTACCTGTGACAGCATTAGAGATGCGAGGGAAGGGGAAGAGGTCATATGCATTCTCAGAAGATTTTGAAGATAAATCAGTTTGAAGACATTGACCTCATGATGCGAAGACATTCACTTATATGTTGAGAGTTGGTTCGAGATTTGTACGAATCCGTGAATAAGTACAAGTGAGGAATCTAACTAGATATGAAGCTTAAGTGAATATACTAGGCAGTATGAGATTCAGACACAATAGATCTAACATTGTATAGGCAGAAACCAATTTTGGTAAATAGGATGAATCATTGATGATCAAAAAGATGGTAAAAATAGAGTTATATTTACCACACGAAGAACTGCTAGATGGGATGAATAGGAGACCGACCAGTTCAATCCACCGTGCCCTAACTTGGCGATAGAGGACACCTACAGCGGTGGCGGAGAGGACGATGTCCGCGGCCGGCGTGAGGACGGCATCGGAGAAGTCGCAGTAGCTAAGCGCTTCATCGCCGGCGTCGTCGCTAGCTAGCGGTGGCAATAGGGTTTTGACGAGGTGGAGAGGTGGAAGAAGGTTTTCTTTACCTCAGGGGACATGTATTTATAAGGAAGTATGCGGCATAGCGCAATTACGCAGGTGCCCCTGGCCGTTCACATCTGAGAGGCACGTGGCAAGCATGCAACATACTCAGAGTTGTCCCACATTCCCACACCCGCCAGTTTTGTCGGATGGTTGTTCCGGCTTCTCCGGATTTCAAACAATAAGGATGAATCATTTAAAACAGACTTAATGTTTGTCTCTGTGTCTTCTGCTGACAAGGATGCAGAGAAGACATTCGACAATTTCAATAGAATGCATATGATTTGGACAGATAGAGTTTGAGATAGAAAGCATAGAGAGATTAGGGTCCGATCACATTCACTTAGTTCAAAAGTTTTAACAAGGAAGACATAGGTATAAGTGAATGTTGTAGAGGACAGAACACTAGTATATATATCAGAAAGCAATCAAATCAACATAGTGAAGTAAATCATGATAATAAGTTGAAATTTGAAGGCAAACCAAATGCGAAGACATTGCAAAAATAACGTCATGAGTGAAACACTTCAAACCAAGAAATTTGGTGGTGGCGTTACCCACCGTATAGGAAGTATTAGACCCAGACACGGTGCACAATTATCGTGGCGCTCCGAAGTCAAATTCCACGTTAATGTATTCACACTCAGAATGTAAGTCTTCATTGATTGAAGATATACTTTACTTCGTGTGTTGCACATCTAAGTCATCAACATGCATAAGTGTTAGGATGTGTGCCTGATCACAGGACATTTGAGGATTCCAAGATATTTAGCTCACACCGTAAATTGCAAAACCTTTTCTCATCCAAGGGCTTTGTGAAGATATCTGCCAGTTGCTCTTCAGTGTTGACGTGAATGATGTCAATATCTTTCTTTAGGACATGATCTCTGAGAAAGTGATGACGAATTTCAATGTGCTTTGTCTTCGAGTGCTGGACTGGATTGTTGGCAATCTTGATGGCGCTTTCGTTGTCGCAGAAGAGAGGTACTCGTTTCAGATTGATGCCATAGTCCTTGAGAGTTTGCTTCATCCACAGAAGCTGAGGCAGCAAGATCCAGCAGCAATGTATTCAGATTCAGCAGTTGAGAGTGATACACAGTTTTGCTTCTTTGAAGACCAACAGACAAGTGATCGTCCCAGAAAGTGACATGTGCCTGATGTAGACTTGCAATCCACCTTGTCTCCAGCATAATCAGCATCCGAGAATCCAACCAGATCAAATCTTGAGCCCTTTGGATACCACAATCCGAGTATTGGGGTGTAAGCGAAATATCGAAGAATTTGCTTCACAGCTAAGTGATGTGATTCATTTGGTGCCGCTTGGAATCGAGCACATATGCAAACACTAAGCATAATATCTGGCCTAGATGCACATAGGTAATGTAAGGTACCAATCATGGAGCGGTATACCTTTTGATCGAACTCTTTATCATTGTCGTCGGGACCAAGATGGTGTTTGGCTGGCATTGGCGTCGTGTAACATTTGCAATCTTGCATTCCAAACTTCTTCAGATAGTCTTTGAGATAGTTTTCTTGATATATGAAGATGCCATTCCTTTGCTGACGAATTTGAAGACCAAGGAAGAACTTCAGCTCACCCATCATGTACATCTGATATTGCTCTTGCATCATGTATCCAAACTCATCACTATACTTTTGGTTGGTGCAGCCGAAGATAATGTCATCCACATGATAGAGGCAAAGGTGTCCCGTCTTTCGATGAGATGGTGGATTTCGCTTTGGTGGAAGTCGACTTTGACGATCCGACTACGAACGTGCGAGGATGTCGCGCCTTAGCAATCGCTAAACCAACTCCGAGAGGTTATTGACCACGCCGGAGCACGATCAACCTGACCACGAGGGTCTGTTTCCTGCGAGCAAACGAAGAACAAGCAAGAAACTAAGATTGCAATCTGGATATTGCGAATATAAGATGAAAGCTTTATTGATCAAAGGTGGGGTTCTGTGACGCCTTTGTCTGGTCGTTGAACACAAACGAAGTACGCGAAGTTGCAGCTATGGCGAACTTTTAATCTAAACAAAACCCCAAAGTCTAAACGATGCCCTAAGGGCTGTATATATGGAGGAAGAGGGGGGAATTTCGTGGCCCTTGGTGGAGGGGTCCGAAATCAACCCTATCTCTTGTTTCCCCACACATACGGACTCTAAAAATAGCCTATACTTATGTATTTCGAAATTACATGGGCCTGGCCCAATAATAAGGTGACGCAGCACCTAAAATAGCCTCGGGACGAAATTTAGGAAGTGGCATCTTGTATATTTCGTCCAAGGCTTCATTATGGTGGCTTCAAAGTCCTGAAATCATCACTTGTAACTCCGTTCTTGTTTCCCTTGCGTATGCCATCATCTCCATGCTTGTTCTTGCTCCAATGTTCATCCTTCTCCAAGCTAGGCCCTTCATTTGTAAGCAAAACAAATGTATCCAATTTAGGCAGCATCATATTCTCATGAACATTAGAATCATTACCAAGAAACGAAAGTACCTGGTAATTTAGTTGGCGTGCACGAGCTCTAGTAATTGGTCCAGTATGTATAGCAGCTGGGGCTGTGGGTGTAACAATTGTATTGATGTCCTCATCATCCTCCCCTTCTTGAAATGAAGTCGTCCTCGACGGAAGTTCATCTACCTCACCCAAATAAGGCTTCAAATCTGCAATGTTAAAAGTGGGACTAACCCCAAAATCTGCAGGCAGCTCAAGTTTATATGCATTATCATTTATTTTCTCTAACACCTTAAAGGGACCATCAGCACGTGGCATTAACTTTGATTTGCGCAAATCAGGAAATCTATCCTTACGCAAATGTAACCAAACAAGATCTCCAGGTGCAAACACAACATGTTTTCTACCCTTATCTCCAGCAAGTTTATATTTAGCATTCATGCGCTCAATGTTTTCCTTAGTTAACTCATGCATTTTTAAAATCAATTCAGCACGTTGTTTAGCATCAAAATTAACCTTCTCCGAAGATGGAAGAGGCAACAAATCAATAGGTGCACGAGGTAGGAAACCATACACAACTTCAAAAGGGCACATCTTAGTAGTAGAATGCAATGAACGATTATAAGCAAATTCAATATGAGGCAAGCATTCCTCCCACATTTTCTTATTATCCTTCAAAACAGCCCTAAGCATAGTAGACAACATTCTATTGACTACTTCAGTTTGTCCATCAGTTTGGGGGTGACAAGTAGTACTAAAAAGCAGTTTAGTCCCCAACTTAGCCCATAAACATCTCCAAAAGTGGCTAAGAAATTTAGTATCACGATCTGAAACAATAGTATTTGGCACACCATGCAAGCGAATAATTTCACGAAAGAACAAATCAGCAACATTAACAGCATCATCGCTTTTATGACATGGTATAAAGTGTGCCATTTTCGAGAATCTATCCACGACAACAAATATGCTATCCCTCCCCTTCTTTGTTCGAGGTAAACCTAAAACAAAGTCCATAGATATATCCTCCCAAGGAACACTAGGTACAGGCAAAGGCATATATAAACCATGAGGATTGAGTCGTGACTTAGCTTTTTGACATGTAGTGCATCGAGCAATAAAACGCTCGACATCCCGTCTCATCTTTGGCCAAAAGAAATGTGTAGCAAGTACGTCCTCCGTCTTCTTCACGCCAAAGTGTCCCATTAATCCTCCTCCATGCGCCTCCTGCAACAACAAAAGACGAACGGAGCTAGCTGGAATGCATAGCTTGTTAGCACGAAACACAAATCCATCGTTAACGACAAACTTGTTCCACATTCTTCCTTCTTTACAATTCTGCATTACATCTTTGAAATCAGCATCATGCACATATTGATCTTTGATGGTCTCCAAACCAAATATTTTGAAGTCAAGTTGTGAAAGCATAGTATAGCGACGAGACAATGCATCAGCAATAACATTTTCTTTGCCCTTCTTGTGTTTAATGACATAAGGGAAAGTCTCAATGAATTCAACCCATTTAGCATGTCTACGATTCAGTTTAGCTTGACTTTTAATATGTTTCAAAGATTCATGATCAGAATGTATAACAAATTCTTTGGGCCATAAATAATGTTGCCATGTTTCTAAAGTCCGAACAAGAGCATATAATTCTTTATCATAAGTAGAATAATTCAGACTAGGCCCACTCAATTTTTCAGAAAAGTATGCAACAGGTTTGCCATCTTGTAATAACACACCTCCTAATCCAATTCCACTAGCATCACATTCAAGGTCAAAAGTCTTATTAAAATCAGGAAGTTGGAGTAAAGGAGCATGTGTCAACTTATCTTTCAATACCGTGAAGGCTTCTTCCTGTGCGGTACCCCAAACAAAAGGCACATCCTTCTCTTGTAAGCTCGTTGAGAGATGCAGCAATGGTGCTGAAATCTCTCACAAAACGCCTATAGAATCCAGCGAGGCCAAGAAAACTCCTCACTTGTGTGACCGTTTTGGGCTGCGGCCAACTCTCAATAGCTTCAATCTTGGCTTTGTCAACTTCAATTCTCTGTGGAGTAACAACATAGCCAAGAAAAGATACTCGGTCGGTGCAAAAGGTGCACTTCCCAAGGTTACCAAACAAACGTGCATCACGTAGAGCAATAAAAACAGCACGTAAATGTTCCAAATGTTCTTCCAAAGATCTGCTATAAATCAGTATATCATCAAAATAGACTACCACAAATCGTCCAATGAAAGCACGTAAGACTTCGTTCATTAGTCTCATGAAAGTACTAGGCGCATTAGTTAACCCAAAAGGCATGACTAACCACTCATATAATCCAAACTTAGTTTTAAATGCTGTTTTCCATTCATCTCCCAATTTCATACGAATTTGATGGTATCCACTACGCAAATCAACTTTGGAGAATATTGTAGAGCCACTCAATTCATCAAGCATATCATCTAGCCTAGGAATAGGATGACGATAACGAATAGTAATATTATTAATGCCTCTACAATCAACACACATACGTGATGTACCATCCTTTTTCGGCACTAGAATAATAGGAACAGCACAAGGACTAAGGGATTCGCGTATATAACCTTTGTCGAGAAGCTCTTGTACTTGACGCATAATCTCCTTCGTCTCCTCTGGATTGGTACGGTATGGTGCACGGTTTGGTAGTGAAGCACCGGGAATTAAGTCAATCTGATGCTCAATCCCTCGAATAGGCGGTAATCCCGGTGGCACGTCTTGTGGAAAAACGTCAGCGAACTCCTGCAAAATGTTAGTGACAGCAGGAGGCAAAGAGGAAGGCACGTCCTCGAATGAAAATAATGCCTCTTTGCACACAAAAGCATAGCAAACAGATTTGCTGAAATCTAGCTCATCAATGTCAGATTTGGTGGCAAATAAACATGCACTTTTCAATTTAATTTCAGAAGCAACACTAGATGGTTTATTGTTAGGCTTCATTTGTTGCTCCAATTCTTTTGCCACAATCTGATTTTCACTCTTATTCTTCTCATGTTGTGCTTTATTAGCTCTATTAATATCATCTTTCAAAATGGAATCAGGAGTCATAGGAAGCAAAGTAATATTTTTATCCTTATGAACAAGAGTATAGTGATTGTTTCTACCATGG
This sequence comes from Triticum dicoccoides, assembly GCF_002162155.2. Classification (NCBI taxonomy): domain Eukaryota; kingdom Viridiplantae; phylum Streptophyta; class Magnoliopsida; order Poales; family Poaceae; genus Triticum; species Triticum dicoccoides. Next base: position 324,273,606 of record NC_041393.1, on the reverse strand, counting down.
TGTACAGAATTTTTATCAAATTGCCATGGTCTACCAAGTAATAAGGAACATGCTTGCATAGGTACCACATCACAATCAACATAATCAGCATATGTAGAGATACTAAAATGCACACGAACAGTACGTGTTACCTTAACCTTGCCGCTGTTGTTGAACCATTGGATGTAGTAAGGATGTGGATGTGGTCTTGTGGTGAGAGAAAGCTTCTCCACCATCTCCATGCTAGCCAAGTTGTTGCAGCTCCCTCCGTCTATTATGACGCGCACAGAACGTTCCTTCACAACTCCCTTGGTATGGAACAAATTGTGCCTCTGATTTTGCTCAGCTTGTGTGACCTGCATACTCAAAACACGTTGAGCAACTAAACATTCATACCTGTCAGCGTCTTCAGGAGCCATCTATTGCGTCTCATGATCAGAATCATCTCCACCATGTTCTTCACGTGTAATAAGAGCCAATGTCTCCCCATCATAGTCACTAGCGGACTCATATCCACCATCCGCGGTAGCAATCATCACACGCCGAGATTTGCATTCCCTCGCATAATGACCTCCTCCCTTACAACGACGACAAATAATATCACTTGTGTGCCCTGTTGATGCCATGGAAGAAGAAGAACGCTGTGCAGGACCCGCAGGTGCGCTCTTGGAAGATAATGGTGGTTGTGCCTGTTTTCTTGTATCACGGCTGGAGGTTGCACCGGATGGTGGTGCTGGTGCAGTTGAAGTAGAAGATGCACGTGGTGTCCATGATGAAGGTCGGCCTGTAGAAAAGTTAGTTCGCCCCAATGCTTGTCGATCCTGCACTTCACGTTCAGCTTTACAAGCAAGATGGAATAAACGAGTGATATTAGTATACTCCTTATAGTCTAGAATGGTCTGAATCTCTCTATTTAATCCACCCAGAAAACGTGCAAGCATAGCTTCATTCTCCTCAACAATACCACATCTAATCATGCCAGTTTGTAATTCCTGATAATATTCTTCTACAGAATTTTTCCCTTGTCTTAAACGCTGCAATTTTTGAAGCAATTCACGTTGATAATATGGTGGAACCCAACGCGTACGCATAGCAGTTTTCAAAGCAGCCCAAGTAGTTGGAATAGGATATAATCTACAATGTTCAGACCACCATACACATGCAAAACTAGTGAAAGCACAAACGGCAGCAGCAACTCGTCTCTCCTCAGGATATTGTAAACATGTAAATCGTTGTTCAGTTTCTAACTCCCAAGTAAGATATATATCAGGAACATATCTACCCTCAAATGGTGGAATATTCAATTTCAGTTTAGGAATATGGATATATACCTAAGGTCGACCTGCTGGTGGTGGTACAGGTGGCTGCACGTATTGTTGATTTTGATCAACCTCATCCTCATAATCTCGCACATAATCATCCTCCTCCGCATCAGCAGCAGGAGCCACAGAAGTATCAACAGCAGCACCAACAGTTTGGCCAAACGCAAGAGGAACACGGCTTGCTCGGCGGAGGTCTGCTTCGCGACGTGGAGGTAGTCGTTGTTGTTGTTGTTGGAGAGGTGCGTTAGGTGCAGCGGGTGGTGGTGGTGGAAGACGCGCGAGCAATTCATTAAACTTGTTATCGAGCTTTGTTTCGAACGTCTTCTCAAGGCCAGTGATCTTCTCCATGGCCTCTTCAAAATTGTTCAGCACATCTTGCACCTGTTCAGTCATCATTTGCTGAAACTTATCATGAAGCTCCTTGTTCGATAAATTCTCCCAGTCAATCTCGTCGGCTTGTGATCCTGGCATGGTTAGCAGCAATAGAAACACACAAGAATATGATCCTACAGACTATGAACAAGTGGTGGTGGTGGGTGTCACAAATCCGTCAAGCAAATCTCAAATTCTTACCAGTTCTTACCCAGCAGCAGGCGGTGATCGGCAACCGTTGTAGTCAAAAACTCTCAAAGCTTGGATAGAGCGATTACCAGGGAGAGTCAAACGCACGACGTAGATGTATGTGAAGCTGGGAAGGCTTATAATATGGTAGCAAAAAGGGTCAGCAATAATCAATTCAGAGATGCAAAGTTGAATAAACGCTCAACGACGGTACTGTGCTGGTCCTAGGCTAGACTGTGCTAGAGACGCGAGCCTAGAACACTAACAAAATCACGGCGCGGCACGTAAACAAGGGAAAAGCACACTCTGGAATTTTTTTTTCGCTCTTTTTTTTTTGCGCTCTTCTTCATTTTCTTTTTTGCGCTGCTTTTTTTTTGCGAAAAATCACTATAATGGCGAGTGTCTCAAAACTCTTCTTAGCTCAAACTGACAGGATGGGCACGAAATTTTTTCGACCAAATTTTTTTTTTTGACTGCCCGGACCCAAAAACTGAAAACGGGTCAAAAAAAACTTCCTATAATGGCACCTGTCTCAAAACACTCAGAAACACCTAAAAATAGGATAGCCAGAAATTTTTTTGAAAAATGCGTTTTCGAAAAATTTTGGGCCTAAACGGAGCGTGGCTACCCGACTCTTTTTTTTTTTCCGAAACCTACTCCGGCAAGGAAACACGAATCGGAATCTAGATGGATCCCGAAAACAAACCTAATAAGCAAAGAACTCGGATTGGTGGTGGATATATGGTGGTGGTATATGGCAGCGGTGGTGGTAGCGGTGGTAGTATATGGATATGGATCGGTGGTGGTATATGGACACGGATTGGTGGTGGTATATGGATACGGATTCGGTGCGGTGGTGGTAGATGGCAGGGGCGATGATGATGGTGCGGCGGCGGCGTGACAACTTATGACCAGAACTCGAAACTCTAAAAGACTAGACTCTAAGACCAGCAACTAGACACGACGATGCAACCGCAAATTCAACAAAGCAAAACCCTAAAAAGATTATGCAAGGCTCAGATTGGTTCGGATATGATGAACTAACCCTAATTTTTTTTGTGGCTTTTTCGTGGACAATAGGTATGAAGAACAGACTCGATCTAAACTACGAAAAACTATAAAATCTCACCGAGCAACCTGGAAATCTGATACCACTTGATAGAGGCAAAGGTGTCCCGTCTTTCGATGAGATGGTAGATTTCGCTTTGGTGGAAGTCGACTTTGACGATCCGACTACGAACGTGCGAGGATGTCGCGCCTTAGCAATCGCTAAACCAACTCCGAGAGGTTATTGACCACGCCGGAGCACGATCAACCTGACCACGAGGGTCTGTTTCCTGCGAGCAAACGAAGAACAAGCAAGAAACTAAGATTGCAATCTGGATATTGCGAATATAAGATGAAAGCTTTATTGATCAAGGTGGGGTTCTGTGACGCCTTTGTCTGGTCGTTGAACACAAACGAAGTACGCGAAGTTGCAGCTATGGCGAACTTTTAATCTAAACAAAACCCCAAAGTCTAAACGATGCCCTAAGGGCTGTATATATGGAGGAAGAGGGGGGAATTTCGTGGCCCTTGGTGGAGGGGTCCGAAATCAACCCTATCTCTTGTTTCCCCACACATACGGACTCTAAAAATAGCCTATACTTATGTATTTCGAAATTACATGGGCCTGGCCCAATAATAAGGTGACGCAGCACCTAAAATAGCCTCGGGACGAAATTTAGGAAGTGGCATCTTGTATATTTCATCCAAGGCTTCATGCACCCATTATGGTGGCTTCAAAGTCCTGAAATCATCACTTGTAACTCCGTTCTTGTTCCCCTTGCGCATGCCATCATCTCCATGCTTGTTCTTGCTCCAATGTTCATCCTTCTCCAAGCTAGGCCCTTCATTTGTAAGCAAAACAAATGTATCCAATTTAGGCAGCATCATATTCTCATGAACATTAGAATCATTACCAAGAAACGAAAGTACCTGGTAATTTAGTTGGCGTGCACGAGCTCTAGTAATTGGTCCAGTATGTATAGCAGCAGGGGCTGTGGGTGTAACAATTGTATTGATGTCCTCATCATCCTCCCCTTCTTGAAATGAAGTCGTCCTCGACGGAAGTTCATCTTCCTCACCCAAATAAGGCTTCAAATCTGCAATGTTAAAAGTGGGACTAACCCCAAAATCTGCAGGCAGCTCAAGTTTATATGCATTATCATTTATTTTCTCTAACACCTTAAAGGGACCATCAGCACGTGGCATTAGCTTTGATTTGCGCAAATCAGGAAGTCTATCCTTACGCAAATGTAACCAAACAAGATCTCCAGGTGCAAACACAACATGTTTTCTACCCTTATCTCCAGCAAGTTTATATTTAGCATTCATACGCTCAATGTTTTCCTTAGTTAACTCATGCATTTTTAAAATCAATTCAGCACGTTGTTTAGCATCAAAATTAACCTTCTCCGACGATGGAAGAGGCAACAAATCAATAGGTGCACGAGGTAGGAAACCATACACAACTTCAAAAGGGCACATCTTAGTAGTAGAATGCAATGAACGATTATAAGCAAATTCAATATGAGGCAAGCATTCCTCCCACATTTTCTTATTATTCTTCAAAACAGCCCTAAGCATAGTAGACAACATTCTATTGACTACTTCAGTTTGTCCATCAGTTTGGGGGTGACAAGTAGTACTAAAAAGCAGTTTAGTCCCCAACTTAGCCCATAAACATCTCCAAAAGTGGCTAAGAAATTTAGTATCACGATCTGAAACAATAGTATTTGGCACACCATGCAAGCGAATAATTTCACGAAAGAACAAATCAGCAACATTAACAGCATCATCACTTTTATGACATGGTATAAAGTGTGCCATTTTCGAGAATCTATCCACGACAACAAATATGTTATCCCTCCCCTTCTTTGTTCGAGGTAAACCTAAAACAAAGTCCATAGATATATCCTCCCAAGGAACACTAGGTACAGGCAAAGGCATATATAAACCATGAGGATTGAGTCGTGACTTAGCTTTTTGACATGTAGTGCAGCGAGCAATAAAACGCTCAACATCCCGTCTCATCTTTGGCCAAAAGAAATGTGTAGCAAGTACGTCCTCCGTCTTCTTCACGCCAAAGTGTCCCATTAATCCTCCTCCATGCGCCTCCTGCAACAACAAAAGACGAACGGAGCTAGCTGGAATGCATAGCTTGTTAGCACGAAACACAAATCCATCGTTCACAACAAACTTGTTCCACATTCTTCCTTCTTTACAATTCTGCATTACATCTTTAAAATCAGCATCATGCACATATTGATCTTTGATGGTCTCCAAACCAAATATTTTGAAGTCAAGTTGTGAAAGCATAGTATAGCGACGAGACAATGCATCAGCAATAACATTTTCTTTTCCCTTCTTGTGTTTAATGACATAAGGGAAAGTCTCAATGAATTCAACCCATTTAGCATGTCTACGATTCAGTTTAGCTTGACTTTTAATATGTTTCAAAGATTCATGATCAGAATGTATAACAAATTCTTTGGGCCATAAATAATGTTGCCATGTTTCTAAAGTCCGAACAAGAGCATATAATTCTTTATCATAAGTAGAATAATTCAGACTAGGCCCACTCAATTTTTTAGAAATGTATGCAACAGGTTTGCCATCTTGTAATAACACACCTCCTAATCCAATTCCACTAGCATCACATTCAAGCTCAAATGTCTTATTAAAATCAGGAAGTTGGAGTAAAGGAGCATGTGTCAACTTATCTTTCAATACCGTGAAGGCTTCTTCCTGTGCGGTACCCCAAAGAAAAGGCACATCTTTCTTTGTAAGCTCATTGAGAGGTGCAGCAATGGTGCTGAAATCTCTCACAAAACGCCTATAGAATCCAGCGAGGCCAAGAAAACTCCTCACTTGTGTGACCGTTTTGGGCTGCGGCCAACTCTCAATAGCTTCAATCTTGGCTTTATCAACTTCAATTCCCTGTGGAGTAACAACATAGCCAAGAAAAGATACTCGGTCGGTGCAAAAGGTGCACTTCCCAAGGTTACCAAACAAACGTGCATCACGTAGAGCAATAAAAACAGCACGTACATGTTCCAAATGTTCCTCCAAAGATCTGCTATAAATCAATATGTCATCAAAGTAAACTACCACAAATCGTCCAATGAAAGCACGTAAAACTTCGTTCATTAATCTCATGAAAGTACTAGGTGCATTAGTTAACCCAAAAGGCATGACTAACCACTCATATAATCCAAACTTAGTTTTAAATGCTGTTTTCCATTCATCTCCCAATTTCATACGAATTTGATGGTAGCCACTACGCAAATCAACTTTGGAGAATATTGTAGAGCCACTCAATTCATCAAGCATATCATCTAGCCTAGGAATAGGATGACGATAACGAATAGTAATATTATTAATGCCTCTACAATCAACACACATACGTGATGTACCATCCTTTTTCGGCACTAGAATAATAGGAACAGCACAAGGACTAAGGGATTCGCGTATATAACCTTTGTCGAGAAGCTCTTGTACTTGACGCATAATCTCCTTCGTCTCCTCTGGATTGGTACGGTATGGTGCACGGTTTGGCAGTGAAGCACCGGGAATTAAGTCAATCTGATGCTCAATCCCTCGAATAGGCGGTAATCCCGGTGGCACGTCTTGTGGAAAAACGTCAGCGAACTTGATAGAGGCAAAGGTGTCCCGTCTTTCGATGAGATGGTGGATTTCGCTTTGGTGGAAGTCGACTTTGACGATCCGACTACGAACGTGCGAGGACGTCGCGCCTTAGCAATCGCTAAACCAACTCCGAGAGGTTATTGACCACGCCGGAGCACGATCAACCTGACCACGAGGGTCTGTTTCCTGCGAGCAAACGAAGAACAAGCAAGAAACTAAGATTGCAATCTGGATATTGCGAATATAAGATGAAAGCTTTATTGATCAAGGTGGGGTTCTGTGACGCCTTTGTCTGGTCGTTGAACACAAACGAAGTACGCGAAGTTGCAGCTATGGCGAACTTTTAATCTAAACAAAACCCAAAGTCTAAACGATGCCCTAAGGGCTGTATATATGGAGGAAGAGGGGGGAATTTCGTGGCCCTTGGTGGAGGGGTCCGAAATCAACCCTATCTCTTGTTTCCCCACACATTCGGACTCTAAAAATAGCCTATACTTATGTATTTCGAAATTACATGGGCCTGGCCCAATAATAAGGTGACGCAGCACCTAAAATAGCCTCGGGACGAAATTTAGGAAGTGGCATCTTGTATATTTCGTCCAAGGCTTCATGCACCCATTATGGTGGCTTCAAAGTCCTGAAATCATCACTTGTAACTCCGTTCTTGTTTCCCTTGCGTATGCCATCATCTCCATGCTTGTTCTTGCTCCAATGTTCATCCTTCTCCAAGCTAGGCCCTTCATTTGTAAGCAAAACAAATGTATCCAATTTAGGCAGCATCATATTCTCATGAACATTAGAATCATTACCAAGAAACGAAAGTACCTGGTAATTTAGTTGGCGTGCACGAGCTCTAGTAATTGGTCCAGTATGTATAGCAGCAGGGGCTGTGGGTGTAACAATTGTATTGATTAGGGTTTGCATAATACAGTCCACGAAAAAGCCACAAAAACAAAATTAGGGTTAGTTCATCATATCCGAACAAATCTGAGCCTTTGCATAATCTTTTTAGGGTTTTGCTTTGTTGAATTTGCGGTTGCATCGTCGTGTCTAGTTGCTGGTCTTAGAGTCTAGTATTTTAGAGTTTCGAGTTCTGGTCATAAGTTGTCACGCCGCCGCCGCACCATCATCATCGCCCCTGCCATCTACCACCACCGCTTATCCGCCACCGCTTCGAATCCGTATCCATATACCACCACCGCTGTCATATACCACCACCGCTGCCATCTACCACCATATATCCACCACCAATCCGAGTTCTTGTCATATTAGGTTTGTTTTCGAGATCCATCTAGATTCCGATTCGTGTTTCCTTGCCGGAGTAGGTTTCGGGAAAAAAAAATTCGGGTAGCCACGCTCCGTTTAGGCCCAAAATTTTTCGAAAACGCATTTTTCGAAAAAATTTCTGGCTATCCTATTTTTAGGTGTTTCTGAGTGTTTTGAGACAGGTGCCATTATAGGAAGTTTTTTTTGACCCGTTTCCAGTTTTTGGGTCCGGGCAGTCGAAAAAAAAATTGTGTCGAAAAAAAAATTTCGTGCCCATCCTGTCAGTTTGACCTAGGAAGAGTTTTGAGACACTCGCCATTATAGTGATTTTTCGCAAAAAAAAGCAGTGCAAAAAAAAGAGCACAAAAAAAAAGAGCAAAAAAAAAATTCAGAGTGTGCTTTTCCCTTGTTTACGTGCCGCGCCGTGATTTTGTTGGTGTTCTAGGCTCGCGTCTCTAGCACAGTCTAGCCAAGGACCAGCACAGTACCGTCGTTGAGCGTTTATTCAACTTTGCATCTCTGAATTGATTATTGCTGACCCTTTTTGCTACCATACTATAAGCCTTCCCAGCTCCACATACATCTACGTCGTGTGTTTGACTCTCCCTGGTAATCGCTCTATCCAAGCTTTGAGAGTTTTTGACTACAACTGATAGAGGCGGGGTGTCCCGATCTTTCGATGAGATGATAACTATCGATTTGGTGGAGACGACTTTGACGATCCGACTACAAACGTGCACGACGTTGCGCCTTAGCAATCGCTAAACCAATCTCCTGAGGTTATTGACCACGCCGGAAGCACGGTCAACCTGACCACGAAGGTCTATTCCTGCAAGCAATCGAAGCACAAGCAAGAATATGATAAAAGCAATCTGAATATTGCGAGTATATATGAAGTTTTGATAAAGATGGGGATCCGTAAGCGGTCTTGGTCTGGTCCTTGGACACAAACGAAGTACACGAAGTTGCAATGGCTAACTTTTAACTAAACAAATCCCAAGGAAAAGCTACTAGATGGATCTACTTATATATGAGCAAGGGGTGGCGGCCAAGGAGGTGGGAGGACGTCCCAAGGCAGCCTAAAACTAAATCTAGGTCGTACAAGGCCAATGGGCCCAAGTGGAGGTGATGTAACACCTTTGGACTTGTAGTTTGACTCGGATTCTGCTGCAGCATCAGATTGTTTCGTCCACAACTCAACGCTCCGGAAGAATTTGAAGGTGATTCTAATTGGGTTGGAAAGTGCACGAAATCTAGTTTCCAACAAAAAAAGAATCACCCAATTCGGAGTCCGTATGAAAAACTTGTGTGCGTTTTGAGTCAGGTATGTCTGTGCAGTCCGAATCTGAATCCAGAACGTGAGAGACTTGGACTCCATCTTCTCTTGGGCCAAAAGTGACGTGAGAGAACTTTTTGGACAGCAAATAAACATCTCTTTCTTCCTTATCTTCATATGTGGATTGTACAAATGTCCCATACACCTGCAATTAGACAAAACACAAAAGTGTGTGAAGTATTTTTGTTCTGGATAACATAAATAGATTATTGAATAGTTTGCACTAGAAATCACCTGACAAATATGCATATATGCAATATTTTTGGTCATATCCAAGGTAGTCATGTCCTCATCATCCTCCCCTTCTTGAAAATAAAGCCGTCCTCGGCGTTGCTTAATCTGAAATGTGGCTAACAAAAGAGACAAGGTGTACATGTTGTATATGTATATGGCATCCATTTTTACTTCCCTTGATTTTTGCATATATGACACATGAATAGATGAGTAACTTGCATAGTTCATGAAATCTAAAGCCAAAAAATTAGCACAAGAAGTAGAAGGCATGAAAATATTGCAACTCAGTTTGCACATGTAAGTAAAGCTCTTATTCATTTCAAAAGATTGACAATGTTCATCATTAAACCATCCCAACATTGGTGAATAAACCTTACTTGCATCAAATTTACATGCTACAACATGCTTAAATAAGCAAACATGCAATAAGTCATTCAACACAGAATCATCACCAAGATTAGAGGTCATATCAAAATGATTAAACATTGGTTCTTTTGCATCAATAGTTAATTCAATGGGTGCACTCAAAATTGTTGGTATTTCAGTTGCTTGATCACATGGCAAAGTCAAATTATCAACGTAGTCCTCTAAAATAGGTGGTGTGATCAAAGTAGTGGGTAGCTCATCAGATGGTGCATTCAAATTGACAAGGCATTCATCATTCTCATGTAGAGATGGAAGATCAGTACCTTTGTCATTACCTCTTATGATCAACTCAGATGATGTAGCCACTCTCGGGGGCGATGTGTCACATGGTGGAGGTGATGTAGTCCTGAAAACAACGGATGTGGTTGTCATAGTATGCCTAGTAGTTGAAGGAACAATCATATCAACTCTTGGAATGTGCACTGTGCGCTTGTTCTCCTCGTGGCCAACACGTTGTTTTATTTCCTGTTCAGCTTTGCAAGCAAGATGAAACAAATGGTCCATAGGATAACACTCTTCATGAATTAGTATCTCTTGAATATCATGGTTTAATCCTCCCCAAAATCTATCCATAAAATCATCTTCACTTTCTTCTAAAGAGGAATGCAACAAGGTAGTTTGTAAATCATCATAATATTTTGTTACAGTTTCACTACCTTGTTTTAAGTGTTGCAACTTCTTAATCATGTCACGAGTATAATAAGCAGGGACGAAAGTATGTCGCATGGCAAGTTTCAAATCATCCCAAGTAGTAGGTATATAATCAGGGTGTAACCGACAATATTCACAATATTCACTCCACCAAACCAAAGCATAACCAGTGAAAGAACCAACCGCAACCTTAACCTTTTTATGTTCATTGAAATTATGGGAAGCAAATATATTTTTTATGTCGAACTCCCATTCAATATATAAAGCAGGTTTAAAACGGCCATTAAATGGTGGTATAGATACATTGACCTGATCATGTGCATTTGGATGTTTGTGCACCTCTCGTGACGGTTGTGGTATTTGCAAAGGTGGTGGCACGTCTCCCGCGATCGACAAAGCCCATGAATTGACTCTGGATCCTGTCATGATTAGTAGAACAAGAAACAAAACCCAAAAATAATGTTCCTATAACTACTAGGATGTGGTGGTAAAACGCTCACAGTAAAGCAAATATCAATGTCTTACAAGTTCTTACCATGCAGCAGGCGGTGATCGGCAACCAGCGGTGTCAAGTAACTCCGAATATTGAGGAAAGCGATTGCCAGGGGAGCGTACGTATACACGGTGTAGAAATATGTGGAGCTGGGTTGGCTATATATGGTAGCAAAAGATTAGCAATAAACAAATCAAAGATGCAATGTTGAATAAACGCTCAACGACGGTACTGTGCTGGTCCTAGGCTAGACCGGACTAGAGACGCGAGCCTAGAACACTAATAAGATCACGGCGTAGCACAACTAGCATCAATGAAGGATACTAAGTAGCTCTTGACAGCAAGATATAAGTGAAGATCACAACGGCAGTGAAGATAATGATGAAAAACAACTGCCAAGCAGGATATACAACAACTCTCTCTCCAACTTTCCTCTTGAAAAGTTTGAGACAATTTTCTGATAAATTCTTTCAAAGAATGCTACTAACTCAAGCTTTCCAATGCAAAAAGAATCACTCAATTCCGAGTTGATATGAGGAGTCAAAGAATTCTAAAACTAGCGTGAAAAATTGGAACAAGCTGTGTTCACAAACTTCGGAGGGAAAAAAGACCTATTTAGAAGCCGATTTTGAGGTGTCAAATATTGAACTAGCTTCTGCAACTATTTAGATGCGGCTCGTCGCTATCTTCAATTTGAGTACTCACGGAGCCAAAACGGACTTCGTATGAGGAAGATACACCTGTTTTACTGAACAGTGCGCAAAACAGATTCCAATCCGAATTCAGGTACGAGATTGATTCTAGATAGATCCAATTTTTTTTTCTCTCTTTTTTTTCTCACGCTTTTTTTTTCTTTTTCTTCTCCCTCTTTTTCTTTTTTTTCTTTCCTTTTTTCTCTTTTTTTTTCTTTATCTTCTTTTTCCCCCTCTTTCCAAGACAAACTAGATAAGATGCAGATTCGATCTGGCAAAGATGTGAGTGACCTCAACTATGATTATGACAATAAACAGTGCGTAGCACGTGGTGGAAAGTGGTGGATGGGATGGTGGAGCGGATGGGATAATGATGCAGCGGCTGCGTGACTAATGTGAACAGAACTCGAAACTCTAAAGGAACTAGACACTAAGACCAGCAACTCGACACGGCGATGCAACCGATAATTCAATAATGCAAACAATGAAAATAAAATTGCAAAGGCTCAGTCTGGCTAGGACAAAGGATGAATAGATTTAACTTTTGTTTTGTGGCTTTTTCTTGGACAATAGGTAAGAAAATAAATCTAATCTAGGAAAAACTGGAAATTCTCACCGAGCAACCTGAAAACTGATACCACTTGGTAGAGGCGGGGTGTCCCGATCTTTCGATGAGATGATAACTATCGATTTGGTGGAGACGACTTTGACGATCCGACTACAAACGTGCAACGACGTTGTGCCTTAGCAATCGCTAAACCAACTCCGAGAGGTTATTGACCACGCCGGAGCACGATCAACCTGACCACGAAGGTCTATTCCTGCAAGCAATCGAAGAACAAGCAAGAATATGATAAAAGCAATCTGAATATCGCGAATATGTATGAAGTATTGATAATGGTGGGGATCCAAAAAGTGGTCTTGGTCTGGTCGTTGGACACAAACGAAGCACACGAAGTTGCAATGGCTAACTTTTAACTAAACAAATCCCAAGGAAAAGCTACTAGATGGATCTACTTATATAGGAGCAAGGGGTGGCGGCCAAGGAGGTGGGAGGACGTCCCAAGGCAGCCTAAAACTAAATCTAGGTCGTACAAGGCCAATGGGCCCAAGTGGAGGTGATGTAACACCTTTGGACTTGTAGTTTGACTCGGATTCTGCTGCAGCATCAGATTGTTTTGTCCACAACTCAACGCTCCGGATGAATTTGAAGGTGATTCCAATTGGGTTGGAAAGTGCACGAAATCTAGTTTTCAACAAAAAAAGAATCACCCAATTCGGAGTCCGTATGAAAAACTTGTGTGCGTTTTGAGTCAGGTATGTCTGTGCAGTCCGAATCTGAATCCAGAACGTGAGAGACTTGGACTCTATCTTCTCTTGGGCCAAAAGTGACGTGAGAGAACTTTTTGGACAACAAATAAACATCTCTTTCTTCCTTATCTTCATATGTGGATTGTACAAATGTCCCATACACCTGCAATTAGACAAAACACAAAAGTGTTTGAAGTATTTTTGTTCTGGATAACATAAATAGATTATTGAATAGTTTGCACTAGAAATCACCTGAAAAATATGCATATATGCAATATTTGTGGTCATATCCAAGGTAGTCATGTCCTTATCAACGGGGTTGTTAGAAGAGCAGGATTAGTAGTTGACACGGTGATGAGGACATCAATACCATTGTTACACCCACAGCCCCTACTGCTACATATACGGGACCAATTACTAGAGCTCGCGCACGCCAATTAAATTATCAGGTACTTTCGTTTCTTGGTAATGATTCTAATGTTCATGAGAATATGATGCTGCCTAAATTGGATACATTTGTTTTGCTTACAAATGAAGGGCCTAGCTTGGAGAAGGATGAACATTGGAGCAAGAACAAGCATGGAGATGATGCCATGCGCAAGGGGAACAAGAACGGAGTTACAGGTGATGATTTCAGGACTTTGAAGCCACCATAATGGGTGCATGAAGCCATGGACGAAATATACAAGATGCCACTTCATAAATTTCGTCCCGAGGCTATTATAGGTGCTGCGTCACCTTTTTATTGGGCCAGGCCCATGTAATTTCGAAATACATAAGTATAGGTGATGAGGACATCAATACAATTGTTACACCCACAGCCCCTGCTGCTATACATACTGGACCAATTACTAGAGCTCGTGCACGCCAACTAAATTACCAGGTACTTTCGTTTCTTTGTAATGATTCTAATGATCATGAGAATATGATGCTGCCTAAATTGGATACATTTGTTTTGCTTACAAATGAAGGGCCTAGCTTGGAGAAGGATGAACATTGGAGCAAGAACAAGCATGGAGATGATGGCATGCGCAAGGGGAACAAGAACGGAGTTACAAGTGATGATTTTAGGACTTTGAAGCCACCATAATGGGTGCATGAAGCCTTGGACGAAATATACAAGATGCCACTTCATAAATTTCGTCCCGAGGCTATTTTAGGTGCTGCGTCACCTTATTATTGGGCCAGGCCCATGTAATTTCTAAATACATAAGTATAGGCTATTTTTAGAGTCCGTATGTGTGGGGAAACAAGAGATAGGGTTGATTTTGGACCCCTCCACCAAGGGCCACGAAATTCCCCCCTCTTCCTCCATATATACAGCCCTTAGGGCATCGTTTAGACTTTGGGTTTTGTTTAGATTAAAAGTTCGCCATAGCTGCAACTTCGCGTACTTCGTTTGTGTTCAACGACCAGACAAAGGCGTCACAGAACCCCACCTTGATCAATAAAGCTTTCATCTTATATTCGCAATATCCAGATTGCAATCTCAGTTTCTTGCTTGTTCTTCGTTTGCTCGGAGGAAACAGACCCTCGTGGTCAGGTTGATCGTGCTCCGGCGTGGTCAATAACCTCTCAGAGTTGGTTTAGCGATTGCTAAGGCGCGACGTCCACGCACGTTCGTAGTCGGATCGTCAAAGTCGACTTCCACCAAAGCGATATCCATCATCTCATCGAAAGACGGGACACCTTTGCCTCTATCAAGTGGTATCAGATTTCCAGGTTGCTCGGTGAGATTTTACAGTTTTTCGTAGTTTAGATCGAGTCTGTTCTTCATACCTACAGTTCACGAAAAAGCCACAAAAAAAATTAGGGTTAGTTCATCATATCCGAACCAATCTGAGCCTTTGCATAATCTTTTTAGGGTTTTGCTTTGTTGAATTTGCGGTTGCATCGTCGGTCTAGTTGCTGGTCTTAGAGTCTAGTCTTTTAGAGTTTCGAGTTCTGGTCATAAGTTGTCACGCCGCCGCCGCACCATTATCATTGCCCCTGCCATCTACCACCACCGCTCCGAATCCGTATCCATATACCACCACCAATCCGTGCCCATATACCACCACCGATCCATATCCATATACTACCACCGCTACCACCACCGCTGCCATATACCACCACCATATATCCACCACCAATCCGAGTTCCTTGCTTATTAGGTTTGTTTTCGGGATCCATCTAGATTCCGATTCGTGTTTCCTTGCTGGAGTAGGTTTCGGAAAAAAAAGAGTCGGGTAGCCACGCTCCGTTTAGGCCCAAAATTTTTCGAAAACGCATTTTTCGAAAAAAATTCTGGCTATCCTATTTTTAGGTGTTTCTGAGTGTTTTGAGACAGGTGCCATTATAGGAAGTTTTTTTTGACCCGTTTCCAGTTTTTGGGTCCGGGCAGTCGAAAAAAAAAAATTGGTCGAAAAATTTCGTGCCCATCCTGTCAGTTTGAGCTAGGAAGAGTTTTGAGACACTCGCCATTATAGTGATTTTTCGCAAAAAAAAAGCAGCGCAAAAAAAAAGAGCGCAAAAAGAAAAGAGCGAAAAAAAATTCAGAGTGTGCTTTTCCCTTGTTTACGTGCCGCGCCGTGATTTTGTTGGTGTTCCAGGCTCGCGTCTCTAGCACAGTCTAGCCTAGGACCAGCACAGTACCGTCGTTGAGCGTTTATTCAACTTTGCATCTCTGAATTGATTATTGCTGACCCTTTTTGCTACCATAGTATAAGCCTTCCCAGCTCCACATACATCTACGTCGTGCGTTTGACTCTCCCTGGTAATCGCTCTATCCAAGCTTTGAGAGTTTTGACTACAACGGTTGCCGATCACCACCTGTTGCTGGGTAAGAACTGGTAAGAATTTGAGTTTTGCTTGACGGATTTGTGACACCCACCACCACCACTTGTTCGTAGTCTGTAGGATCATATTCTTGTGTGTTTCTATTCCTGCTAACCATGCCAGGATCACAAGCCGACGAGATTGACTGGGAGAATTTATCGAACAAGGAGCTTCATGATAAGTTTCAGCAAATGATGACTGAACAGGTGCAAGATGTGCTGAACAATTTTGAAGAGGCCATGGAGAAGATCACTGGCCTTGAGAAGACGTTCGAAACAAAGCTCGATAACAGATTTAATGAATTGCTCGCGCGTCTTCCACCACCACCACCCGCTGCACCTAACGCACCTCTCCAACAACAACAACAACGACTACCTCCACGTCGCGAAATAGACCTTCGCCGAGCGAGCCGTGTTCCTCTTGCGTTTGGCCAAACTGTTGGTGCTGCTGTTGATACTTCTGTGGCTCCTGCTACTGCTGTTGATGGTACCCAGGAGGATGATGAGTATGCGGGCGATTATGAGGATGAGGTTGATCAAAATCAGATCTACGAGCAGCCACCAGCACCACCACTAGCAGGTCGACCTCAGGTATATATTCGTAATGGTAGGCCTGCACCACCACCTCAGGTACGAGATGATGTCCATATTCCTAAACTGAAATTGAATATTCCACCATTTGAGGGTAGATATGTTCCTGATATATATCTTACTTGGGAGTTAGAAACTGAACAACGATTTACATGTTTACAATATCCTGAGGAGAGACGAGTTGCTGCTGCTGTTTGTGCTTTCACTAGTTTTGCATGTGTGTGGTGGTCTGAACATTGTAGATTATATCCTATTCCAACTACTTGGGCTGCATTGAAAACTGCTATGCGTACGCGTTGGGTTCCACCATATTATCAACGTGAATTGCTTCAAAAATTGCAGCGTTTAAGACAAGGAAAAAATTTTGTAGAAGAATATTATCAGGAATTACAAACTGGCATGATTAGATGTGGTATTGTTGAGGAGAATGAAGCTATGCTTGCACGTTTTCTGGGTGGATTAAATAGAGAGATTCAGACCATTCTAGACTATAAGGAGTATACTAATATCACTCGTTTATTCCATCTTGCTTGTAAAGCTGAACGTGAAGTGCAGGATCGACAAGCATTGGGGCGAACTAACTTTTCTGCAGGCCGACCTTCATCATGGACACCACGTGCATCTTCTACTTCAACGGCACCAGCACCTCCATCAGGTGCCACCTCCAGCCGTGATACAAGAAAACAGGCACAACCACCATTATCTGCCAAGAGCGCACCTGCGGGGCCTACACAGCGTTCTTCTTCTTCCATAGCATCAACAGGGCACACAAGTGATATTATTTGTCGTCGTTGTAAGGGAGGAGGTCATTATGCGAGAGAATGCAAATCTCCGCGTGTGATGATTGCTACCGCGGATGGTGGATATGAGTCCGCTAGTGACTATGATGAGGAGACTTTGGCTCTTATTACACGTGAAGAACATGGTGGAGATGATTCTGATAATGAGACGCAATACATGGCTCCTGAAGACGCTGACAGGTATGAATGTTTAGTTGCTCAACGTGTTTTGAGTGTGCAGATCACACAAGCTGAGCAAAATCAGAGGCACAATTTGTTCCATACCAAGGGAGTTGTGAAGGAACGTTCTGTGCGCGTCATCATAGACGGAGGGAGCTGCAACAACTTGGCTAGCATGGAGATGGTGGAGAAGCTTTCTCTCACCATAAGACCACATCCACATCCTTACTACATCCAATGGTTCAACAACAGCGGCAAGGTTAAGGTAACACGTACTGTTCGTGTGCATTTTAGTATCTCTACATATGCTGATTATGTTGATTGTGATGTGGTACCTATGCAAGCATGTTCCTTATTACTTGGTAGACCATGGCAATTTGATAAAAATTCTGTACACCATGGTAGAAACAATCACTATACTCTTGTTCATAAGGATAAAAATATTACTTTGCTTCCTATGACTCCTGATTCCATTTTGAAAGATGATATTAATAGAGCTAATAAAACAAAACAGGAGACGAATAAGAGTGAAAATCAGATTGTGGCAAAAGAATTTGAGCAACAAATGAAGCCTAATAATAAACCATCTAGTGTTGCTTCTGAAATTAAATTGAAAAGTGCATGTTTATTTGCCACCAAATCTGATATTGATGAGCTAGATTTCACCAAATCTGTTTGCTATGCTTTTGTGTGCAAAGAGGCATTATTTTCATTCGAGGACGTGCCTTCCTCTTTGCCTCCTGCTGTCACTAACATTTTGCAGGAGTTCGCTGACGTCTTTCCACAAGACGTGCCACCGGGATTACCGCCTATTCTGATGAGGACATCAATACAATTGTTACACCCACAGCCCCTGCTGCTATACATACTGGACCAATTACTAGAGCTCGTGCACGCCAACTAAATTACCAGGTACTTTCGTTTCTTGGTAATGATTCTAATGTTCATGAGAATATGATGCTGCCTAAATTGGATACATTTGTTTTGCTTACAAATGAAGGGCCTAGCTTGGAGAAGGATGAACATTGGAGCAAGAACAAGCATGGAGATGATGGCATGCGCAAGGGGAACAAGAACGGAGTTACAAGTGATGATTTCAGGACTTTGAAGCCACCATAATGGGTGCATGAAGCCTTGGACGAAATATACAAGATGCCACTTCATAAATTTCGTCCCGAGGCTATTTTAGGTGCTGCGTCACCTTATTATTGGGCCAGGCCCATGTAATTTCGAAATACATAAGTATAGGCTATTTTTTAGAGTCCGTATGTGTGGGGAAACAAGAGATAGGGTTGATTTCGGACCCCTCCACCAAGGGCCACGAAATTCCCCCCTCTTCCTCCATATATACAACCCTTAGGGCATCGTTTAGACTTTGGGTTTTGTTTAGATTAAAAGTTCGCCATAGCTGCAACTTCACGTACTTCGTTTGTGTTCAACGACCAGACAAAGGCGTCACAGAACCCCACCTTGATCAATAAAGCTTTCATCTTATATTCGCAATATCTAGATTGCAATCTCAGTTTCTTGCTTGTTCTTCGTTTGCTCGCAGGAAACCGACCCTCGTGGTCAGGTTGATCGTGCTCCGGCGTGGTCAATAACCTCTCGGAGTTGGTTTAGCGATTGCTAAGGCGCGACGTCCTCGCACGTTCGTAGTCGGATCGTCAAAGTCGACTTCCACCAAAGCGATATCCATCATCTCATCGAAAGACGGGACACCTTTGCCTCTATCAAAAATTCTGTAGAAGAATATTATCAGGAATTACAAACTGGCATGATTAGATGTGGTATTGTTGAGGAGAATGAAGCTATGCTTGCACGTTTTCTGGGTGGATTAAATAGAGAGATTCAGACCATTCTAGACTATAAGGAGTATACTAATATCACTCGTTTATTCCATCTTGCTTGTAAAGCTGAACGTGAAGTGCAGGATCGACAAGCATTAGGGCGAACTAACTTTTCTGCAGGCCGACCTTCATCATGGACACCACGTGCATCTTCTACTTCAACTGCACCAGCACCTCCATCCGGTGCCACCTCCAGCCGTGATACAAGAAAACAGGCACAACCACCTTTATCTTCCAAGAGCGCACCTGCGGGTCCTGCACAGCGTTCTTCTTCTTCCATGGCATCAACAGGGCACACAAGTGATATTATTTGTCATCGTTGTAAGGGAGGAGGTCATTATGCGAGGGAATGCAAATCTCCGCGTGTGATGATTGCTACCGCGGATGGTGGATATGAGTCCGCTAGTGACTATGATGAGGAGACATTGGCTCTTATTACACGTGAAGAACATGGTGGAGATGATTCTGATCATGAGACGCAATACATGGCTCCTGAAGACGCTGACAGGTATGAATGTTTAGTTGCTCAACGTGTTTTGAGTGTGCAGGTCACACAAGCTGAGCAAAATCAGAGGCACAATTTGTTCCATACCAAGGGAGTTGTGAAGGAACGTTCTGTGCGCGTCATAATAGACGGAGGGAGCTGCAACAACTTGGCTAGCATGGAGATGGTGGAGAAGCTTTCTCTCACCACAAGACCACATCCACATCCTTACTACATCCAATGGTTCAACAACAGCAGCAAGGTTAAGGTAACACGTACTGTTCGTGTGCATTTTAGTATATCTACATATGCTGATTATGTTGATTGTGATGTGGTACCTATGCAAGCATGTTCCTTATTACTTGGTAGACCATGGCAATTTGATAAAAATTCTGTACACCATGGTAGAAACAATCACTATACTCTTGTTCATAAGGATAAAAATATTACTTTGCTTCCTATGACTCCTGATTCCATTTTGAAAGATGATAGTAATAGAGCTAATAAAGCAAAACAGGAGACGAATAAGAGTGAAAATCAGATTGTGGCAAAAGAATTTGAGCAACAAATGAAGCCTAATCATAAACCATCTAGTGTTGCTTCTGAAATTAAATTGAAAAGTGCATGTTTATTTGCCACCAAATCTGATATTGATGAGCTAGATTTCAGCAAATCTGTTTGCTATGCTTTTGTGTGCAAAGAGGCATTATTTTCATTCGAGGACGTGCCTTCCTCTTTGCCTCCTGCTGTCACTAACATTTTGCAGGAGTTCGCTGACGTCTTTCCACAAGACGTGCCACCGGGATTACCTTCTATTCGAGGGATTGAGCATCAGATTGACTTAATTCCCGGTGCTTCACTGCCAAACCGTGCACCATACCGTACCAATCCAGAGGAGACGAAGGAGATTATGCGTCAAGTACAAGAGCTTCTCGACAAAGGTTATATACGCGAATCCCTTAGTCCTTGTGCTGTTCCTATTATTCTAGTGCCGAAAAAGGATGGTACATCACGTATGTGTGTTGATTGTAGAGGCATTAATAATATTACTATTCGTTATCGTCATCCTATTCCTAGGCTAGATGATATGCTTGATGAATTGAGTGGCTCTACAATATTCTCCAAAGTTGATTTACGTAGTGGATACCATCAAATTCGTATGAAATTGGGAGATGAATGGAAAACAGCATTCAAAACTAAGTTTGGATTATATGAGTGGTTAGTCATGCCTTTTGGGTTAACTAATGCACCTAGTACTTTCATGAGATTAATGAACGAAGTTTTACGTGCTTTCATTGGACGATTTGTGGTAGTTTACTTTGATGACATATTGATTTATAGCACATCTTTGGAAGAACATTTGGAACATTTACGTGCTATTTTTATTGCTCTACGTGATGCACGTTTGTTTGGTAACCTTGGGAAGTGCACCTTTTGCACCGACCGAGTATCTTTTCTTGGCTATGTTGTTACTCCACAGGGAATTGAAGTTGATAAAGCCAAGATTGAAGCTATTGAGAGTTGGCCGCAACCCAAAACGGTCACACAAGTGAGGAGTTTTCTTGGCCTCGCTGGATTCTATAGGCGTTTTGTGAGAGATTTCAGCACCATTGCTGCACCTCTCAATGAGCTTACAAAGAAAGATGTGCCTTTTCTTTGGGGTACCGCACAGGAAGAAGCCTTCACGGTATTGAAAGATAAGTTGACACATGCTCCTTTACTCCAACTTCCTGATTTTAATAAGACTTTTGAGCTTGAATGTGATGCTAGTGGAATTGGATTAGGAGGTGTGTTATTACAAGATGGCAAACCTGTTGCATACTTTTCTGAAAAAATGAGTGGGCCTAGTCTGAATTATTCTACTTATGATAAAGAATTATATGCTCTTGTTCGGACTTTAGAAACATGGCAACATTATTTATGGCCCAAAGAATTTGTTATACATTCTGATCATGAATCTTTCAAACATATTAAAAGTCAAGCTAAACTGAATCGTAGACATGCTAAATGGGTTGAATTCATTGAGACTTTCCCTTATGTCATTAAACACAAGAAGGGAAAAGAAAATGTTATTGCTGATGCATTGTCTCATCGCTATACTATGCTTTCACAACTTGACTTCAAAATATTTGGTTTGGAGACCATCAAAGATCAATATGTGCATGATGCTGATTTTAAAGATGTAATGCAGAATTGTAAAGAAGGAAGAATGTGGAACAAGTTTGTTGTTAACGATGGATTTGTGTTTCGTGCTAACAAGCTATGCATTCCAGCTAGCTCCGTTCGTCTTTTGTTGTTGCAGGAGGCGCATGGAGGAGGATTAATGGGACACTTTGGCGTGAAGAAGACGGAGGACGTACTTGCTACACATTTCTTTTGGCCAAAGATGAGACGGGATGTTGAGCATTTTATTGCTTGCTGCACTACATGTCAAAAAGCTAAGTCACGACTCAATCCTCATGGTTTATATATGCCTTTGCCTGTACCTAGTGTTCCTTGGGAGGATATATCTATGGACTTTGTTTTAGGTTTACCTCGAACAAAGAAGGGGAGGGATAGCATATTTGTTGTCGTGGATAGATTCTCCAAAATGGCACACTTTATACCATGTCATAAAAGTGATGATGCTGTTAATGTTGCTGATTTGTTCTTTCGTGAAATTATTCGCTTGCATGGTGTGCCAAATACTATTGTTTCAGATCGTGATACTAAATTTCTTAGCCACTTTTGGAGATGTTTATGGGCTAAGTTGGGGACTAAACTGCTTTTTAGTACTACTTGTCACCCCCAAACTGATGGACAAACTGAAGTAGTCAATAGAACGTTGTCTACTATGCTTAGGGCTGTTTTGAAGAATAATAAGAAAATGTGGGAGGAATGCTTGCCTCATATTGAATTTGCTTATAATCGTTCATTGCATTCTACTACTAAGATGTGCCCTTTTGAAGTTGTGTATGGTTTCCTACCACGTGCACCTATTGATTTGTTGCCTCTTCCATCTTCGGAGAAGGTTAATTTTGATGCTAAACAACGTGCTGAATTGATTTTAAAAATGCATGAGTTAACTAAGGAAAACATTGAGCGCATGAATGCTAAATATAAACTTGCTGGAGATAAGGGTAGAAAACATGTTGTGTTTGCACCTGGAGATCTTGTTTGGTTACATTTGCGTAAGGATAGATTTCCTGATTTGCGCAAATCAAAGTTAATGCCACGTGCTGATGGTCCCTTTAAGGTGTTAGAGAAAATAAATGATAATGCATATAAACTTGAGCTGCCTGCAGATTTTGGGGTTAGTCCCACTTTTAACATTGCAGATTTGAAGCCTTATTTGGGTGAGGAAGATGAACTTCCGTCGAGGACGACTTCATTTCAAGAAGGGGAGGATGATGAGGACATCAATACAATTGTTACACCCACAGCCCTTGTTGCTATACATACTGGACCAATTACTAGAGCTCGTGCACGCCAACTAAATTACCAGGTACTTTCGTTTCTTGGTAATGATTCTAATGTTCATGAGAATATGATGCTGCCTAAATTGGATACATTTGTTTTGCTTACAAATGAAGGGCCTAGCTTGGAGAAGGATGAACATTGGAGCAAGAACAAGCATGGAGATGATGGCATGCGCAAGGGAAACAAGAACGGAGTTACAAGTGATGATTTCAGGACTTTGAAGCCACCATAATGGGTGCATGAAGCCTTGGACGAAATATACAAGACGCCACTTCATAAATTTCGTCCCGAGGCTATTTTAGGTGCTGCGTCACCTTATTATTGGGCCAGGCCCATGTAATTTCGAAATACATCAGTATAGGCTATTTTTAGAGTCCGTATGTGTGGGGAAACAAGAGATAGGGTTGATTTCGGACCCCTCCACCAAGGGCCACGAAATTCCCCCCTCTTCCTCCATATATACAGCCCTTAGGGCATCGTTTAGACTTTGGGTTTTGTTTAGATTAAAAGTTTGCCATAGCTGCAACTTCGCGTACTTCGTTTGTGTTCAACGACCAGACAAAGGCGTCACAGAACCCCACCTTGATCAATAAAGCTTTCATCTTATATTCGCAATATCCAGATTGCAATCTCAGTTTCTTGCTTGTTCTTCGTTTGCTCGCAGGAAACAGACCCTCGTGGTCAGGTTGATCGTGCTCCGGCGTGGTCAATAACCTCTCGGAGTTGGTTTAGCGATTGCTAAGGCGCGACGTCCTCGCACGTTCGTAGTCGGATCGTCAAAGTCGACTTCCACCAAAGCGATATCCATCATCTCATCGAAAGACGGGACACCTTTGCCTCTATCACACGGGGATCGTTTATCCAAGTTCGGGCTGCGGGGATGCGTAAAGCCCTAGTCCTGCTTGGTGGATATATTGAGTGTTCTTGAGCTCTCAAACTAGCTACGGGTGCTATGTGGTTCGGAAGAGCCGAATCCTTTTCATGTATGCCATGGGTCTCCTTTTATAGGCGAAAGGGGCTGCCACAGTGGCACACAGGAGGTGGAAAGGCCTACAGTGTTGCGAGCTTATCACCTGTATTATAGGACAAGATGCATTTAATGCATGGCTTAGGTGTCCCTCACTTTATCGGGGACGGGAGCGAGGCCCGTCCCGTCCGTCGCCGCTCCTCCTCGCTTTGACACGCGCCCTGGCCAGTGATACATGTGGTGCCATGTAGGCAGGCAAGCAGCTGAGGTGGCGCGGTGGTGGAGCCTCCACGAAGATCTGCATGCCGCCATGCAGGTGCATGCTGAGCTGGCCTAGAAGTTGCATGTTGCCATGCAGGTGCCTGCCCAGCTGGTTGGGCTGGCAGCTGCATGCGTACGGCAGTGGGAAGTTGGTTGGTGCGGGCCTGGCAGTGGCCCTATCGTTGCCTCTGGCAAGGGTCTTGCCAGGTGGCCCGGCAAGGGTCTTGCCGTTTGCCCGGCAAGGGTCCTGTCGTGGCGCGCTGGCGTCCCCGGCAAGGGTCTCGCAGGGGGTCTTGTGGATTCCTTCGGTAAGGATCTTGGTGAGGATTATTTCTTTCCAATCTTCATCTGATCTTGAGCATTCTATGTCTTCACAAAGATTTGCATGCCACCATAGAGGTGCCTCCCGAGCCTTTTTGTCCAATCATGGTTGCTGGCGTTGGAGACCGTGGCTCGAGGGTGGCCCGCTCCGCTGGTGTAGGCGAGCTGCCCCGGCAAGGGGCTTGCCGGGGCTGCCCCCTGCAAGGGTCTTGCCGGGGTAACCTGCTTCGCCCGTCTGTGCTTTATGGCCTTGGTTCTTGATGTTGCCTTGTTCGTCTTGAGCCTCCGACTTCCCTCCTTTGCCTTGCAATGTGTGGCGGTGGCGCGTGGCTCTGACTGCCCGCGCACAAGTAAAGGGGTCAAAAGAAGAGCCCCTACTTTTGTACACCGACAGGAGCCCCCGGGCCTGGGCCATACATAAGCGCGACACGTTGTTGGGCCAGGCCCAGAAAGGTGCGCGGGCAGGCGGGGTGGATTTTACCGCGGTAACTGTTCCGTCTGTTGTGCTTCCCCACAACCTGCGTTGAACGCGCGACGTGGGGGTCGTGCGCGCGCATGATGGAAGCATGCTGGTGTCATCCTATGGTGGACAGTAAAGAGGCGGCTTGCGTGTCTCTTCAAGACCGCAGGGCCGCTGCTCATTTACTGCCCTCACTTGGGAACCGTCGCTCCACGTGTCCCACTTCGCCTATCCCTTGCGCCACGTTCGCTGCATGCATGATGCAGAGCGAATGATAAGCGCGCGGGATATGGGAAGTCGTGCGCGTGCGTGGGTCGATTCCCACGCGCCTTCAATGGAGCGAGGAGGGTGGTCGATGGCCCCGCTTGCTGTCACTTCAATGGGCCGGATTGGCCGAGAGGGGGCGGCCGAGCCTCGCCCCTGCCCCTTTATAAAGAGGGGAGCGGGAGGAACGGTGCCTCTCAATCCTTCGCCATCTGACTCTCCCCATTCCTGCTTCCTCCTTTGTTCTACCATGGCGAGGGGGCATGGCGACGCTTCATCGGTAGTGCCGAGGGTCTCGGCTCGACAACGAATCGCCCCTCCCCAAGAGCTCATAGTGGCGGAGCCGGCCGCGGGAGGAAGGGGGAGGGGGCGAGGTTGAGGCCGTCGTGGTGCCCGAGGGAGAGGAGGACGGGGCGGTAGATCAGCCTCGCCTCCGCCAGCGGCCCCTCCTCCGATGGAGGGCCATGCCGGGGACAACCCTTGCGAATTCTTCGTCAGGCTGCGCCAGCCACCACGTCGTCGTCTTCGCCTCCCGACTCCATTTGCGCGGGAGATAGAGCTGGATCCGCCACAGGCGTTGCGACTGCATATGAGGGGTTGCGGGAACAGCAGCACATGGGTCGATGTCGAGTTCCCTGCCCCTCACGTCATGTAGCTCCGCCGAGGTTGGAAGACCTTCGCTCGCATCCACAACTTGATGGAGGGGCTCACTCTCCATTTCAAACTAATGGAGGGTGGCCTGCTCTCTGTCAAGATCTTCGGGCACTTAGGGACTCGCGCGAGGTGCTGCATGGAGAGCTCTTCTGACGATGAAGATTCCTCCTCGAGCGAGAGTGGCGAGGAAGACAACGACAACGATGACGAGGGCAGCGGGCGGCAGGATGACGGGTCCGACTAGGCGTTGGGCGCCACTCCGGGCGGCACCGGCGACCCTATCATCTGTGTCGCCGACTCCTTGAACTTCGCGGGGTCGTCTCCTTGGGAGGCTGGCGTTGGGAGGCTGCCGAAGAGGAAGAGGGCGGGCGGCTAGGCCGTCAAGTCGGAGTACGCGGGTACCGACGCATTCATCGCGCGTATTGATGTCCTGTCGCCTCGTCTTCGAGCTCTTCCTCCGATGCCGCCATCACCATCTAGCCTTTGGACGGCCACCGAGATGTTCCCTTGGTATCTTCTGCCACCCCTAGCTTGCCTAGGCGCGCCCTTTGCCCTTCTGCTTTCTTGTTCCATTTCCTGAGGAGAGGGACAAGAAAAGGATTACGGGCATCTTATCTCTTTTTAGTCTTGTAAGCCTTCGGGCCTTTGTTAACTTTAGAACTTGTAATCCCCTTGCTCATGTTTTTCATTTCACATGAACTGTACTTGTACGGGATGTTTTTTTAATGAAAAAGGGATGTTTGCCGGGTTTTTCGTTCATGGGCGGAACCCACGACAAGGAGTGAATCCTCGTTATTTGAGACAAACGTTTTTCGCCATGCAACATGCCTTGCCGTCTCCCCACTTCGCTCAACCTTTCTCACGCCCTTGGCGGAGGCAGGGATGAGGTGCGCTTAGGACCCTCATTCCATCTCCTTGCTGCCGCGACTACGACCAAATTCGGCCTCAGGAGATAGTCCTGGGGTACGGAAAGAGGGGAGCACGGTAGCCAAGCGATAAAACGAGGTTTTACATACCCCAGTCCATAACGAAATGCATGATAGAGGATAGAGAACTTATCTGGTTCTGCAGCCCCCGGCGACCTTGTCTTGCCGCGGATGGATCCTTGTCCTTGCAGCCCCCCGGCAACTTTGGCTTGTCGGGGCCCGGACGCCGGTCCGTCCCCTTTCTCCCAAAGTAGCTCGGCAAGAATACTTATATGCCCTGCGAACCAAAGAAGGTAGAGAAGAACAGAGAGATGCGCACTCGACCTCTAAGCTAGGGGTTAGCCGCCGCTAAGCACTATCAACCCTAACAAGGAAGAGACTAAACCTAGCATGCATGCTATAACTTAGGGCGCCAGCGCTTTGTTTATTTATGCTCAGGGTCTGCGCCTGGCTTTGTACAAAGGCTTACATGCCTTGCCGGGAAGGCTTGTACAAAAGGGTGGCTTGCCGGGAGGCTCAGCAGCCGCGCCTTATGGGTAAAACTTGCGGAGATGCTCGATGTTCCAGGAGTTGCTCACTAGAACGGCATCTTCGATCTCCAGCCGGACTACGCCGGGCCTGGTGACTCGTGTTACCCGATAAGGGCCTTCCCACTACGACATCAACTTGTTGGAATTTTTGGCCGACTGAACATGCCAAAGAACAAGGTCGCCTTCCTCAAAGCTCTGGGCATGAACCTTGTGGCTATGGTAGCGGCACAAGGCTTGCTGGTAGTGTGCTGCTCTCACAGCCGCCCAGAGACGATCTTCCTCAAGGAGCGTTGTGTCATGTTGCCGCAATCGCTCTTGCTCAAGCTCATCATAAGCAAGCGCTCGAGGTGACCCGTATATGACTTCCGTGGGGAGAACTGCTTCTGCCCCGTAAACCAGGGCAAAGGGCGTCTGGCTGGTGGCTCGATTTGGCATCGTTCTGATTGACCAAAGAACCGCCGACAACTCATCAATCCAGCGCCTTCCACTTTTGCGCAGCCTGTCAAAATTCTTCGTTCTTAAGCCTCGCAGAACTTCAGCATTTGCTCTCTCCGCTTGGCCGTTGCTCCATGGATGTGCCACGGAAGCAATACAGACATTGCTGCCAAGATCCTCAATGTATTGCATGAAGGCATGGCTTGTGAACTGTGTGCCATTGTCGGTAATGACCCTGTTGGGCACCCCAAAACGGCACACTAGTCCCTTGAAGAACTTGATGGCTGACTGCCCTGTCACCTTCCTCACTGCCTCCACCTCTGGCCACTTTGTGAACTTGTCGATTGCAATGTACAAGTACTCAAAGCCCCCGACTGCATGGGGGAAGGGGCCCAATTTGTCGAGCCCTCAGACCGAGAAGGGCCAGGAGAGAGGGATAGTTTGAAGGGCTTGAGCTGGTTGATGAAGCTTCTTTGAATGAAACTGGCACGCTTCACACTAGGTTACTAGCACCGTCGCATCCTGGAGGGCAGTGGGCCAGAAGAAGCCTCGCTGGAAAGCCTTGCCGGCAAGGTGATGAGGACATCAATACCATTGTTACACCCACAGCCCCTACTGCTACCTATATTGGACCAATTACTAGAGCTCACGCACGCTAATTAAATTATCAGGTACTTCCGTTTCTTGGTAATGATTCTAATGTTCATGAGAATAGGATGCTGCCTAAATTGGATACATTTGTTTTGCTTACAAATGAAGGGCCTAGCTTGGAGAAGGATGAACATTGGATCAAGAACAAGCATGGAGATGATGCCATGCGCAACGGGGACAAGAACGGAGTTACAAGTGATGATTTCAGGACTTTGAAGCCACCATAATGGGTACATGAAGCCTTGGACGAAATATACAAGATGCCACTTCATAAATTTTGTCTCAAGGCTATTCTAGGTGCTCCGTCACCTTATTATTGGGCCAGGCCCTTGTAATTTCGAAATACAAAAGTATAAGCTATTTTTAGAGTCCGTATGTGTGGGGAAACAAGAGATAGGGTTGATTTCGGACCCCTCCACCAAGGGCCACAAAATTCCCCCCCCCCTCCTCTTCCTCCATTTATACAGCCCTTAGGGCACCGTTTAGACTTTGGGTTTTGTTTAGATTAAAAGTTCGTCATAGCTGCAACTTCACGTACTTTGTTTGTGTTCACGACCAGACAAAGGCGTCACAGAACCCGACCTTGATCAATAAAGCTTTCATCTTATATTCGCAATATCCAGATTGCAATCTTAGTTTCTTGCTTGTTCTTCGTTTGCTCGTAGGAAACAGACCCTCGTGGTCAGGTTGATCATGCTCCGGCGTGGTCAATAACCTCTCGGAGTTGGTTTAGCGATTTCTAAGGCGCGACGTCCTCGCACGTTCGTAGTCGGATCGTCAAAGTCGATTTCCACCAAAGTGAAATCCATCATCTCATCAAAAGATGGGACACCTTTGTGGCAGAGGCGGGGTGTCCCGATCTTTCGATGAGATGATAACTATCGATTTGGTGGAGACGACTTTGATGATCCGACTACAAACGTGCAACGACGTTGTGCCTTAGCAATCGCTAAACCAACTCCGAGAGGTTATTGACCACGCCGGAGCACGATCAACCTGACCACGAAGGTCTATTCCTGCAAGCAATCGAGGAACGAGCAAGAATATGATAAAAGCAATCTGAATATCGCGAATATGTATGAAGTATTGATAATGGTGGGGATCCGGAAGCGGTCTTGGTCTGGTCGTTGGACACAAACAAAGTACACGAAGTTGCAATGGCTAACTTTTAACTAAACAAATCCCAAGGAAAAGCTACTAGATGGATCTACTTATATAGGAGCAAGGGGTGGAGGCCAAGGAGGTGGGAGGACGTCCCAAGGCAGCCTAAAACTAAATCTAGGTCGTACAAGGCCAATGGGCCCAAGTGGAGGTGATGTAACACCTTTGGACTTGTAGTTTGACTCGGATTCTGCTGCAGCATCAGATTGTTTCGTCCACAACTCAACGCTCCGGACGAATTTGAAGGTGATTCCAGTTGGGTTGGAAAGTGCACGAAATCTAGTTTCCAACAAAAAAAGAATCACCCAATTCGGAGTCCGTATGAAAAACTTGTGTCCGTTTTGAGTCAGGTGTGTCTGTGCAGTCCGAATCTGAATCCAGAACGTGAGAGACTTGGACTCTATCTTCTCTTGGGCCAAAAGTGACGTGAGAGAACTTTTTGGACAGCAAATAAACATCTCTTTCTTCCTTATCTTCATATGTGGATTGTACAAATGTCCCATACACCTGCAATTAGACAAAACACAAAAGTGTGTGAAGTATTTTTGTTCTGGATAACATAAATAGATTATTGAATAGTTTGCACTAGAAATCACCTGACAAATATGCATATATGCAATATTTTTGGTCATATCCAAGGTAGTCATGTCCTCATCAAAGAACAAGCATGGAGATGATGGCATGCGCAAGGGGAACAAGAACGAAGTTACAAGTGATGATTTCAGGACTTTGAAGCCACCATAATGGGTGCATGAAGCCTTGGACGAAATATACAAGATGCCACTTCATAAATTTCGTCCCGAGGCTATTTTAGGTGCTGCGTCACCTTATTATTAGGCCAGGCCCATGTAATTTCGAAATACATAAGTATAGGCTATTTTTAGAGTCCGTATGTGTGGGGAAACAAGAGATAGGGTTGATTTCGGACCCCTCCACCAAGGGCCACGAAATTCCCCCCTCTTCCTCCATATATACAGCCCTTAGGGCATCGTTTAGACTTTGGGTTTTGTTTAGATTAAAAGTTCGCCATAGCTGGAACTTCGCGTACTTCGTTTGTGTTCAACGACCAGACAAAGGCGTCACAGAACCCCACCTTGATCAATAAAGCTTTCATCTTATATTCGCAATATCCAGATTGCAATCTTAGTTTCTTGGTTGTTCTTCGTTTGCTCGCAGGAAACAGACCCTCGTGGTCAGGTTGATCGTGCTCCGGCGTGGTCAATAACCTCTCGGAGTTGGTTTAGCGATTGCTAAGGCGCGACGTCCTCGCACGTTCGTAGTCGGATCGTCAAAGTCGACTTCCACCAAAGCGAAATCCACCATCTCATCGAAAGACGGGACACCTCCGCCTCTATCAAAATGGTGTTATTAGACGTTGTGTACCTGAGCATGAACATGAACAGATCCTACGCAAGTGTCACTCCGAGGCATATGGAGGACACCACGCTGGAGATAGAATTGCACATAAGGTATTGCAATCCGGTTTTTATTGGCCTACTCTCTTCAAAGATGCCCGTAAGTTTGTCTTGTCTTGTGATGAATGTCAAAGAATGCGTAATATTAGTAGACGTTAAGAAATGCCTATGAACTATTCTCTTGTTATTGAACCATTTGATATTTGGGGCTTCGATTATATGGGACTGTTTCCTGCCTCTAATGGATATACACATATTATAGTTGCTATTGATTATGTTACTAACTGGGTAGAAGCTATTCCAACTAGTAGTGCTGATCATAACACCTCTATTAAGATGCTTAAAGAAGTTATTTTTTCGAGGTTTGGAGTCCCTAGATATCTCATGACTGATGGTGGTTCACATTTTTTTCATGGTGCTTTTCGTAAAATGCTTGCTAAGTATGATGTTAATCATAGAATTGCATCTCCTTATCACCCACAGTCTAGTGGTCAAGTAGACTTGAGTAATAGAGAGCTCAAATTAATTTTGCAAAAGACTATTAATAGATCTAGAAAGAATTGGTCGAAGAAACTTGATGATGCATTATGGGCCTATAGAACTGCATATAAGGATCCTATGGGTATGTCTCCATATAAAATGGTTTATGGAAAAGCATGTCACTTACCTCTCGAACTAGAACATAAGGCATATTGGGCCATTAAAGAGCTCAATTATGATTTCAAACTTGCTGGTGAGAAGAGGTTATTTGATATTAGCTCACTTGATGAATGGAGAACCCAAGCCTATGACAATGCCAAGTTGTTTAAAGAAAAAGTTAAAAGATGGCATGAAAAAAGGATACAAAAGCATGAGTTTAATGTAGGTGATTATGTGTTGCTTTTCAACTCTCGTTTAAGATTTTTTGCAGGAAAACTTCTCTTTAAATGGAAAGTGTCGGTGTCAAAACCGGCGGATCTCGGGTAGGGGGTCCCAAGCTTTGCGTCTTAGGATCAATGGTAACATGACCACGGGATTTTACCCAGCTTCGGGCTCTCTTGATGAGATAATACCCTACATGTTGCTTGATTAACTATAATGAGTATAGGGGTTACAAGAGTTGATCTACCTCGAGATCGTATGTTGTGGTCTAAACCCTAGAGGTATGATGAGTAATGTCATAATGATCTATCGACTAGCCTGGCCTTGGTTTATATAAGGTACCAAAGGCCTAGGATAACAAGAGTCCTAGCCGAATACGCCAGTGGGGAGGAGTCCTTGTCTTGATCACAAAGTCTTGTGGAATCTTCCTTGT
Organism: Triticum dicoccoides; assembly: GCF_002162155.2. Classification (NCBI taxonomy): domain Eukaryota; kingdom Viridiplantae; phylum Streptophyta; class Magnoliopsida; order Poales; family Poaceae; genus Triticum; species Triticum dicoccoides. The sequence goes on along the minus strand of NC_041393.1, from coordinate 324,241,151 downwards.
ATGTGGCAGCTGTCCGAACTGGCCCATAAGTATACAGCCATGGGGGTCCTTGGCCCAATCTAACTGATCGGGAGACGACGTGGTGAGTACCCCCTAGTCTAGGACACCGTTAGTAGCCCCCTGAGCCGGTCTTCAAGTTGGGGACGCTCCTCGATTCTTCCGAACTGTTCTCCATCTTCGGCCATCGGTCTTGAAAACTGGTTCAACAAATCTTCTTATCTTCGATCTTGAGGATCGCCAAAGTGCATCCGAAGAGTTTACATGTCGGGTATTCGAGGAGCCCCTTTAAGTTTACGGACTTTATCAATGCCTTGTTATTTTTATGCCACACCTCGGGTTTGAGGTTGTTCCCGGTAGGCAGTGTCCTTTTGCGTCCGATCTCCAACGCCGGACTGCATTCGAGGTATCTTTTGCAGCCGAGCACCAACGCCGAACTACTTCCGAGCTCCAACGCTGGAATGTATCCGAGCTCCAACGCCGGACTGTGTCCAAGCTTCAACGCCGAAATGTATCCGAGCACCAACGTTGGAATATGTCCGAGGTGTCATATATCACCTTGGTTCAAAAAAGTTGAAGGAGTTTAGCCGAGCTTAATGCCGGGAATGCCCTCTACGGAGCCAGCCACTAGCGTATGACCTTTATGCCGGACTGCTTCCGGGGTGTCTATTGTAGTCGAGCACCAACGCCGGACTGTATCCGAGCTCCAACGCCGGACTATGTCCGGGATGCACCTGAAGGAAAACATGAAACCGCTGATCCTAGTAGCCCCTGAGACTCAGGTCGATGGGCGAAATCGGCCTGAGGATTAACTCCTAGCTCGGCAACATACATAGGAATAGAAACGCGGTGTGCAAAGTCCTCGAGACTCAGGTTGGGTGCGGCCGACCAACCTGAGGATAATAGTCTCCTCGAAAACTATATTGCACTTTTAATTTTCTGCTTTGGATTGCCAATGCAGTAGCCCCCGAGACACTGGTCGGGTGGCAACACCAGATTAGGGGATCGATGTGACCTTTTAATATTTTTAAATAATAAGCCCGAAGCCTAGTAGCCCCCGAGCCTTAATGCGAGCACGGGAGGCCGAATTAAGGATCGATATCCATAGTAAAATCACAAGTTATGTGTAATGACCCTATGTATCCAAGTACTTGATGTCATTAATGCTCGGATCCGCATTGTGCAAAACTTTGTTGACTGACCATCAGCTTCAACCTCCTCGGCCAGCAGCCAAGGAGTATTTGTCGTACTTTATAAAGCCTTTATGAGGGTTAAGATTTACGGCAAACAAGGCAATGCAACCATACGGTTTTATAAAAAAGGTACGCAGAGAGACATGTTATATTATTGTTTAACATAAGAAACATCGTCCAAAAAAAATACTCCCGCTATCGGTTCCTTTCGTTGGGTTGTCATGCTAAGCATGATCATGAAACCTCAGCTCCCATCAATGTGGGAGGGAAATACTGAGGATTTAGTTCGGGGAAATCTTCCAAACTTTGTGGTCTAAATGAACCAAATTTTTACCTCTGTTGCGACCGTTTATAATCTGAAAGTGGCCCATCATCGGCTTCTACCCCCTTGTAGATGCTACGCAGGGTGTTTCTGAAATAACAAAACAACCCTTAGCCGACGTCTCGGTGCCCGAAGGCAGTTGTGTTTAGCGGAAACGAGGCAATCAAATATGCGGGCTTTATAACTTTCACTTAGTCATAGGAGCTTAATGTTGGGAGGCCAGCAAGTAGCCCCCGGTTAGTGTTCGGCGACAGCCGAGGTCAAGACGTAAACACTTTGGCCAATGTTATGAACGGCCTGTCATTTAATACAGTCATCGTACCACTAACCAATTTACGCTTATTGTAACAGTCAGTTTTCGGCTTTCTCCACTAAGGTGCTTAACCATGCGAGCTGGAAGCACAATCGCAGTGGTTCTCCCTTTGCACACCTAGCCGAACAAAGAGGAACATAGGAGGAAAGCACAGGAGCCGGGCAACACAGCTATTGACCGAAGGCACAATTCGAAACTGATGCATATATAGCAATATCCGAGAGTTTTTGCCGAATCTTTAAAGGTGATCGGTGTTGCACTGCGAGACTTATGCGGAAAACACACAAATAGTTGAAAAGTGCCATAAACTTGGAAAACCAAGAAACGTCAGTAAAAACTTGACGCCCGAACAAGATCAAGTGTTCGGTGCCAATCCGAAAATTGGTCTTAGAAAAAAAAATGTGCTTATGTCGTGCTTTAACATGACACATCCTATCTCAAGACTTCAAGCGGGTCAGCCTACGGCTTCAACCTCCTATTCCGAAGGCGGAGTACTTAGGCTCCCCGGCTATTGACTACACACTCTTGTCCAAAAAAGGAGTGATAGAAAAAAGACTTTGCATCGACTAGGAAGAAGAACACTTATTATAAAACAGCTCACATAAATTTAAGAGCCCCCAAGTGACTTGGGTAAAATGATTTTATGTTATAATGATTGTGCGTACCGAAGTACTTATATCATATTTGTGTTCACCCGAACTTTGAACGCGTCTTAACTGACCGTCGGCTTCTCCCTCTTCGGTCAAGGACCGAAGAGTGTTATGTACTCCACCTGCCGAGAATAACGACAGTGTTTCCGATAACCAGGTAATCAGGCCATAAGGCTGTAATAGACAAAGCGTGCTCAGGGAACTTATGCTATATTACTAATGAAGTGTAAGAAGCATCTTCGAAGAAAATAGTACCCCCACTGATACCTTTCTTCGGTTGCTCATTATTATTATTAGACTTGTGCAATAGATTTTTTTATAGTCATGAGTTCCGTTGTGTGCCGACCATTATTGAAAACAGCAAGAGCGCTAGCTTTCGGCTTCACCCAATCTGAGGTCCGGCTCGGGTGACCCGATCGTGACAATCGCAGAGGTGCTCCCTTTACTCCCTAGCCGAACAATCGGGAACGTAGGGTAAACACAGGAGCAAGGCAACCCAGCTTGCAAATCACTTAGGTCAATATGGTGCATATTGCGGCGTAATACACGAACAAGGAACGAAGCCGTACAAGTATAATCATATGCAAGAGGAAAAGCTCCATCAAGGGAGCCCCCAGTAAACGGGGTATTTGAATATGTGCGTCACAAACAAAGTTTGGACAAGGAAGTTCTTCACAAACAACTTTTTGCTAAAAAAAAGTATAGTGCTTGGCCGAACCGAACAAATTTTAAAACTGAAAGTTTATGAGTATGAGAGCGACTTAGCTGGTTAATGTGTTCGGCATTGATGACGCAGTCCGAGCTTGATGCGAGACAAGGTTCAGCCCCCAAGCTTGTCCCAAGGTGGCCGAGCAGAGAGTTCGGCACTCCGAGAATACGAAGCCCCCAGTCCAGCCGCGGTAATGAAGCAGTTCGGCGCGCCGAGGCGAAAACACAATTCGGTCGATGGAGGTGACAGCACGCCTCAGTCTGAGTCGATTAGTTGCACAGATAAAATAGTGCAACCAAAAGTAATGACAAATAAAGATAAAACTGTAAAAAAAATCTTCTACTTATTTAATATAAGTGAAGTAAATAATGAAAGAGATATGGCCTGAGTGTCGAGGTCAATGTCGATGCAGGGCATCGGCGTGACGCAGTGAAGGCGTGACAAGGCCTGAATTCGCAGGTCGGTCTGAGATCTGGATACGGCTTTCGCTGAACTATGAACGGAAACTGACCGAACCACCACGAAACCGTCATTAATGCGGTCACCAATTGATAGACCTGTGTATAGATGATGGAACAAAGCAGAGTAATAATTCCTTGGGAAAAATAAACCCGAACACGCAAAAATTGCTGGGATTAGTAGCACTTGGTTTATTTGTTGTAGCGGTTCGAAGAAAGGTTACTCCCAAAATTGGGACTCGATCCGCACACCCATTGCCTAATGGGTGATGAAGCGAAGGCATGACGATGCTGGCAAAGGTTGGCTCGCCGAGGCAAAGCCCGTGGTCCAGCTAATATGATGAAGTTGGTTGGCCGGTGACGCTGGAGTCTCCGAGGTAAGTTGATGAAGGGATGACGAAGGCCCCAGTCCAGGCGAGGAGACGGAGCAGGTCGGTGAGGAGATGTCTCAGCCAAGGTGCTGAAGTAGTTCGGCGTGATGGACATCGGCTCGATGAAGCAACAGTTCGGACGTGCCGATGCAGGTCGTAGCTTGTGACGTGATCAATGCTGGCTTGATGAAGTGACCGTGCGGCGATGTCGGTGTGCCTGCTCCGTGTAATCCGTGGGGCCGTGATGTTGGTGACGATTATCCTTCGCGATGCTGAACTATTGTTCGGCTGGCCAAGATGATGATCCGAAGAGGTTGAGCTCGGCTCAACAAAGCGACGACGTGTCTAGCGCTGTTCGGCCGCCGTGGAGTGATGTTGTCGGGCCGGTTTAACACCGGCGCGGTGGTGAAGATTGTATTGTAAAAATACTTTTAATATTAATGGGATGTGTTTGAGAACAAAACACAATACCCCATACAAAAACGTCTTTAAAAAAGTATGTCCGAAATCCCGTTCGTAAAGGAGATGAACTCGGGTCGGATTTGTTCTCGCGCACAAAACAGATCCAAAAAGTGATGCACTAATCGGAAGGTTCCCGGAGTTTGGACGGTCGGATCAAGCTGAATTTTTGGCAGGTGGTAGATATGCGAATTCCGCAGCCGATCAACGGTTGGATCTTCCAAAGGACGTCCGAGCTAGATGCTCGACACCCCACTCCAAACTCATCCGGATTCCCGTCCAGATTAAACAAGGCTCCGGTATATCAGAGTTCGCCAGAGATTCCTCCATCGGAACTCGACGAAATTTTTGCAGGGTTGTTGTAGACCTAATTCCGCATAATTCCACCGAAGCAATCGTTTAGGCGACACTCGAGGAGGCGGTGGCGGCGGATACGAATTTGTTGTCCAGAAAAACAGCACGGTCGCCCGAGGGCAATGTTGACGTTGAGCCCCCGAGCTCCACGGATGAATCCTCCATTATCTTGATAGAGATCGGAGTTGATGTTTGATGAAGGCCCTTATCCGAACATGACGATCAGAGATAGGGCGCAGTCCTCGGTCAAGCCAAGGTGACCAGTCGAGCTGGTGAAGAAGAAACCGATGTCGCAGTTGACCTGCAGTCGAGCCATTGATCCTTTCGCTGATCACACAGCGGAACTCTCAATGAAAGCACCAATGTCGGTGTCAAAAACGGCGGATCTCGGGTAGGGGGTCCCAAGCTATGTGTCTTTGGATCAACGGTAACATGAACACGAGATTTTACCCAGCTTCGGGCTCTCTTGATGAGATAATACCCTACATGCTGCTTGATTGACTATAATGAGTATAGGGGTTACAAGAGTTGATCTACCTCGAGATCGTATGTTGTGGTCTAAACCCTAGAGGTATGATGAGTAATGTCATAATGATCTATCGACTAGCCTGGCCTCGGTTTATATAATGTACCAGAGGCCTAGGATAACAAGAGTCCTAGCCGAATACGCCGGTGGGGAGGAGTCCTTGTCTTGATCACCAAGTCTTGTGGAATCTTCCTTGTATGCGGCAGCTGTCCGAACTGGCCCATAAGTATACGGCCATGGGGTTCCTCGTCCCAATCTAACTAATCGGGAGACGATGTGGTGAGTTCCCCCTACTCCAGAACACCGTCAAAAAGGCCCTTACGTTATCAAGGAGGTCTATCGTTCCGGTGCCATAAAAATCAACTACTTCGAAGGCACAAGTCCGAGGGTGGTAAACGGTCAAAGAATCAAACATTATATTTTAGGCAATCCTATAAATGTTGAAACTAATATTATTGAAACCGTAACCCCGGAGGAATACACAAGGGACACTTTCCAGAACGTTTCAAACTGCGAAAAGGGATAGGTATGTGGTATGGTAAGTAAACCGACTCCAAAACTATTTTAATAGCATTTTTTCTTCGTTTTGGAATATTTAAGAAAATAGGAAAATAAAAAGTAGTCTGGGAAGGACACGAGGCGTCCACGAGGGTGGAGGGCGCGCCCTACCCTACTAGGCGCGCCCCCCTGCCTCGTGGGCACCTCATGTGCTCTCCGGACTCCGTTTTCTTGCACGTTACTTCTTTTGGTCGGTAAAAATTCATTATATAATCTCCCAAAGGTTTTGATGAGGACATCAATACAATTGTTACACCCACAGCCCCTGCTGCTATACATACTGGACCAATTACTAGAGCTCGTGCACGCCAACTAAATTACCAGGTACTTTCGTTTCTTGGTAATGATTCTAATGTTCATGAGAATATGATGCTGCCTAAATTGGATACATTTGTTTTGCTTACAAATGAAGGGCCTAGCTTGGAGAAGGATGAACATTGGAGCAAGAACAAGCATGGAGATGATGGCATGCGCAAGGGAAACAAGAACGGAGTTACAAGTGATGATTTCAGGACTTTGAAGCCACCATAATGGTTGCATGAAGCCTTGGACGAAATATACAAGATGCCACTTCATAAATTTCGTCCCGAGGCTATTTTAGGTGCTGCGTCACCTTATTATTGGGCCAGGCCCATGTAATTTCGAAATACGTAAGTATAGGCTATTTTTAGAGTCCGTATGTGTGGGGAAACAAGAGATAGGGTTGATTTCGGACCCCTCCACCAAGGGCCACGAAATTCCCCCCTCTTCCTCCATATATGCAGCCCTTAGGGCATCGTTTAGACTTTGGGTTTTGTTTAGATTAAAAGTTCGCCATAGCTGCAACTTCGCGTACTTCGTTTGTGTTCAACGACCAGACAAAGGCGTCACAGAACCCCACCTTGATCAATAAAGCTTTCATCTTATATTCGCAATATCCAGATTGCAATCTTAGTTTCTTGCTTGTTCTTCGTTTGCTCGCAGGAAACAGACCCTCGTGGTCAGGTTGATCGTGCTCCGGCGTGGTCAATAACCTCTCGGAGTTCGTTTAGCGATTGCTAAGGCGCGACGTCCTCGCACGTTCGTAGTCGGATCGTCAAAGTCGACTTCCACCAAAGCGATATCCATCATCTCATCGAAAGACGGGACACCTTTGCCTCTATCAAGTGGTATCAGATTTCCAGGTTGCTTGGTGAGATTTTACAGTTTTTCGTAGTTTAGAACGAGTCTGTCTTCATACCTATAGTCCACGAAAAAGCCACAAAAAAAATTAGGGTTAGTTCAGAGTGTGCTTTTCCCTTGTTTACGTGCCGCACCGTGATTTTGTTGGTGTTCTAGGCTCGCGTCTCTAGCACAGTCTAGCCTAGGACCAGCACAGTACCGTCGTTGAGCGTTTATTCAACTTTGCATCTCTGAATTGATTATTGCTGACCCTTTTTGCTACCATACTATAAGCCTTCCCAACTCCACATACATCTACGTCGTGTGTTTGACTCTCCCTTGTAATCCCTCTATCCAAGCTTTGAGAGTTTTTGACTACAACGGTTGCCGATCACCGCCTGTTGCTGGGTAAGAACTGGTAAGAATTTGAGATTTGCTTGACGGATTTGTGATACACCACCACCACTTCTTAGTAGTCTGTAGGATCATATTCTTGTGTGTTTCAATTGCTGCTAACCATGCCAGGATCACAAGCCGACGAGATTGACTGGGAGAACTTATCGAACAAGGAGCTTCATGATAAGTTTCAGCAAATGATGACTGAACAGGTACAAGATGTGCTGAACAATTTTGAAGAGGCCATGGAGAAGATCACTGGCCTTGAGAAGACGTTCGAAACAAAGCTCGATAACAGATTTAATGAACTGCTTGCGCGTCTTCCACCACCGGCTGCACCTATCGCACCTCTGCAACAACAACAACTACGCCCCCTTCCGAATCAGTATGGAGGAGCACAGCGTGTTCCTATTGAGCCAGGACAAAATTCTGGTGCCGCTGCTACTGCTGTTGGTGCTTCTTTGGCTCCTGCTACTGCTCCTGCTGGTACCCAGGAGGATGATGAGTATGCGGGCGATTATGAGGATGAGGTTGATCAAAATCAGATCTACGAGCAGCCACCAGCACCACCACCAGCAGGTCGACCTCAGGTATATATTCGTAATGGTAGGCCTGCACCACCACCTCAGGTACGCGATGATGTCCATATTCCTAAACTGAAATTGAATATTCCACCATTTGAGGGTAGATTTGTTCCTGATATATATCTTACTTGGGAGTTAGAAACTGAACAACGATTTACATGTTTACAATATCTTGAGGAGAGACGAGTTGCTGCTGCTGTTTGTGCTTTCACTAGTTTTGCATGTGTATGGTGGTCTGAACATTGTAGATTATATCCTATTCCAACTACTTGGGCTGCTTTGAAAACTGCTATGCGTACGCGTTGGGTTCCACCATATTATCAACGTGAATTGCTTCAAAAATTGCAGCGTTTAAGACAAGGGAAAAATTCTGTAGAAGAATATTATCAGGAATTACAAACTGGCATGATTAGATGTGGTATTGTTGAGGAGAATGAAGCTATGCTTGCACGTTTTTTGGGTGGATTAAATAGAGAGATTCAGACCATTCTAGACTATAAGGAGTATACTAATATCACTCGTTTATTCCATCTTGCTTGTAAAGCTGAACATGAAGTGCAGGATCGACAAGCATTGGGGCGAACTAACTTTTCTGCAGGCCGACCTTCATCATGGACACCACGTGCATCTTCTACTTCAACTGCACCAGCACCTCCATCCGGTGCCACCTCCAGCCGTGATACAAGAAAACAGGCACAACCACCATTATCTGCCAAGAGCGCACCTGCGGGGCCTGCACAGCGTTCTTCTTCTTCCATGGCATCAACAAGGCACACAAGTGATATTATTTGTCGTCGTTGTAAGGGAGGAGGTCATTATGCGAGGGAATGCAAATCTCCGCGTGTGATGATTGCTACCGCGGATGGTGGATATGAGTCCGCTAGTGACTATGATGAGGAGACATTGGCTCTTATTACACGTGAAGAACATGGTGGAGATGATTCTGATCATGAGACGCAATACATGGCTCCTGAAGACGCTGACAGGTATGAATGTTTAGTTGCTCAACGTGTTTTGAGTGTGCAGGTCACACAAGCTGAGCAAAATCAGAGGCACAATTTGTTCCATACCAAGGGAGTTGTGAAGGAACGTTCTGTGCGCGTCATAATAGACGGAGGGAGCTGCAACAATGATAGAGGCGAGGGTCCCGATATTTCGATGAGATGATAACTATCGATTTGGTGGAGACGACTTTGACGATCCGACTACAAACATGCACGACATTGCGCCTTAGCAATCGCTAAACCAATCTCCTGAGGTTACTGACGATGCCGGAAGCACGGTCAGCCTGACCACGAAGGTCTATTCCTGCAAGCAATCGAAGAACGAGCAAGAATATGATAAAGCATTCTGAATATTGCAAATATATAGAGGTATTGATAATGGTGGGGATCCGGAAGCGGTCTTGGTCTGGTCGTTGGACACAAATGAAGTACACGAAGTTGCAATGGCTAACTTTTAACTAAACAAATCCCAATGAAAAGCTACTAGATGGATCTACTTATATAGGAGCAAGGGGTGGCGGCCAAGGAGGTGGGAGGACGTCCCAAGGCAGCCTAAAACTAAATCTAGGTCGTACAAGGCCAATGGGCTCAAGTGGAGGTGATGTAACACCTTTGGACTTGTAGTTTGACTCGGATTCTGCTGCAGCATCAGATTGTTTCGTCCACAACTCAACGCTGCGGACGAATTTGAAGGTGATTCCAATTGGGTTGGAAAGTGCACGAAATCTAGTTTCCAACAAAAAAAGAATCACCCAATTCGGAGTCAGTATGAAAAACTTGTGTGCGTTTTGAGTCAGGTATGTCTGTGCAGTCCGAATCTGAATCCAGAACGTGAGAGACTTGGACTCTATCTTCTCTTGGGCCAAAAGTGACGTGAGCGAACTTTTTGGACAGCAAATAAACATCTCTTTCTTCCTTATCTTCATATGTGGATTGTACAAATGTCTCATACACCTGCAATTAGACAAAACACAAAAGTGTGTGAAGTATTTTTGTTCTGGATAACATAAATAGATTATTGAATAGTTTGCACTAGAAATCACCTGACAAATATGCATATATGCAATATTTTTGGTCATATCCAAGGTAGTCATGTCCTCATCATCCTCCCCTTCTTGAAAATAAAGCCGTCCTCGGCGTTGCTTAATCTGAAATGTGGCTAACAAAATAGACAAGGTGTACATGTTGTATATGTATATGTTATCCATTTTTACTTCCCTTGATTTTTGCATATATGACACATGAATAGATGAGTAACTTGCATAGTTCATAAAATCTAAAGCCAAAAAATTAACACAAGAAGTAGAAGGCATGAAAATATTGCAACTCAGTTTGCACATATAAGTGAAGCTCTTATTCATTTCAAAAGATTGACAATGTTCATCCTTAAACCATCCCAACATTGTGAATAAACCTTACTTGAATCAAATTTACATGCTACAACATGCTTAAATAAGCAAACATGCAATAAGTCATTCAACACAGAATCATCACCAAGATTAGAGGTCATATCAAAATGATTAAACATTGGTTTTTTTGCATCAATAGTTAATTCAATGGGTGCACTCAAAATTGTTGGTATTTCAGTTGTTTGATCATATGGCAAAGTCAAATTATCAACGTAGTCCTCTAAAATAGGTGGTGTGATCAAAGTAGTGGGTAGCTCATTAGATGGTGCATTCAAATTGACAAGGCATTCATCATTCTCATGTAGAGATGGAAGATCAGTACCTTTGTCATTACCTCTTATGATCAACTCAGATGATGTAGCCACTCTCGGGGGCGATGTGTCACATGGTGGAGGTGATGTAGTCCTGACAACAACAGATGTGGTTGTCATAGTATGCCTAGTAGTTGAAGGAACAATCATATCAACTCTTGAAATGTGCACCGTGCCGTGCGCTTGTTCTCCTCGTGGCTAACACGTCGTTTTATTTCCTGTTCAGCTTTGCAAGCAAGATGAAACAAATGGTCTATAGGATAACACTCTTCATGAATTAGTATCTCTTGAATATCACGGTTTAATCCTCCCCAAAATCTATCCATAAAATCATCTTCACTTTCTTCTAAAGAGGAATGCAACAAGGTAGTTTGTAAATCATCATAATATTTTGTTACAGTTTCACTACCTTGTTTTAAGTGTTGCAACTTCTTAATCATGTCACGAGTATAATAAGCAGGGACGAAAGTATGTCGCATGGCAAGTTTCAAATCATCCCAAGTAGTAGGTATATAATCAGGGTGTAACCGACAATATTCACTCCACCAAACCAAAGCATAACCAGTGAAAGAACCAACCGCAACCTTAACCTTTTTATGTTCATCGAAATTATGGGAAGCAAATATATTTTTTATGTCGAACTCCCATTCAATATATAAAGCAGGTTTAAAACGGCCATTAAATGGTGGTATAGATATATTAACCTGATCATGTGCATTTGGATGTTTGTGCACCTCTCGTGACAGTTGTGGTATTTGCAAAGGTGGTGGCACGTCTCCCGCGATCGACAAAGCCCATGAATTGACTCTGGATCCTGTCATGATTAGTAGAACAAGAAACAAAACCCAAAAATAATGTCCCTATAACTACTAGAATGTGGTGGTAAAACGCTCACAGTAAAGCAAATATCAATGTCTTACAAGTTCTTACCATGCAGCAGGCGGTAATCGGCAACCAGCAGTGTCAAGTAACTCCGAATATTGAGTAAAGCGATTGCCAGGGGAGCGTACGTATACACGGTGTAGAAATATGTGGAGCTGGGTTGGCTATATATGGTAGCAAAAGATTAGCAATAATCAATTCAAAGATGCAATGTTGAATAAACGCTCAACGACGGTACTGTGCTGGTCCTAGGCTAGACCGGACTAGAGACGCGAGCCTAGAACACTAATGAGGTCACGGCGTAGCACAACTAGCATCAATGAAGGATACTAAGTAGCTCTTGACAGCAAGATATAAGTGAAGATCACAACGGCAGTGAAGATAATGATGAAAAACAACTGCCAAGCAGGATATACAACAACTCTCTCTCCAACTTTCCTCTTGAAAAGTTTGAGACAATTTTCTGATAAATTCTTTCAAAGAATGCTACTAACTCAAGCTTTCCAATGCAAAAAGAATCACTCAATTCCGAGTTGATATGAGGAGTCAAAGAATTCTAAAACTGGCCTGAAAAATTGGAACAAGTTGTGTTCACGAACTTCGGAGGGCAAAAAGACCTATTTAGAAGCCGATTTTGAGGTGTCAAATATTGAACAAGCTTCTGCAACTATTTAGATGCGGCTCGTCGCTATCTTCAATTTGAGTACTCACGGAGCCAAAACTGACTTCGTATGAGGAAGATACACCTGTTTTACTGAACAGTGCGCAAAACAGATTCCAATCCGAATTCAGGTACGAGATTGATTCTAGATAGATCCAATTTTTTTTATTCTCTCTTTTTTTTTCTCACGCCTTTTTTTTCTTTTTCTTCTCCCTCTTTTTCTTTTTTTTCTTTCCTTTTTTCTCTCTTTTTTTTTCTTTATCTTCTTTTTCTCCCTCTTTCCAAGACAAACTAGATAAGATGCAGATTCGATCAGGCGAAGATGTGAGTGACCTCAACTATGATTATGACAATAAACAGTGCGTAGCACGTGGTGGAAATTGGTGGATGTGATGGTGGACAGCGGATGGGATAATGATGCAGCGGCTGCGTGACTAATGTGAACAGAACTCGAAACTCTAAAGGAACTAGACACTAAGACCAGCAACTCAACACGGCGATGCAACCGATAATTCAATAATGCAAACAATGAAAAGAAAATTGCAAAGGCTCAGTCTGGCTAGGACAAAGGATGAATAGATCTAACTTTTGTTTTGTGGCTTTTTCTTGGACAATAGGTAAGAAAATAAATCTAATCTAGGAAAAACTGGAAATTCTCACCGAGCAACCTGAAAACTGATACCACTTAATAGAGGCGAGGGTCTCGATCTTTCGATGAGATGATAACTATCGATTTGGTGGAGACGACTTTGACGATCCGACTACAAAAATGAATGACGTTGCGCCTTAGCAATCGCTAAACCAATCTCCTGAGGTTACTGACGATGCTGGAAGCACGGTCAGCCTGACCACGAAGGTCTATTCCTGCAAGCAATCGAAGAACGAGCAAGAATATGATAAAGCAATCTGAATATTGCAAATATATATGAAGTATTGATAATGGTGGGGATCCGGAAGCGGTCTTGGTCTGGTCGTTGGACACAAACGAGGTACACGAAGTTGCAATGGCTAACTTTTAACTAAACAAATCCCAAGGAAAAGCTACTAGATGGATCTACTTATATAGGAGCAAGGGGCGGCGGCCAAGGAGGTGGGAGGACGTCCCAAGGCAGCCTAAAACTAAATCTAGGTCGTACAAGGCCAATGGGCCCAAGTGGAGGTGATGTAACACCTTTGGACTTGTAGTTTGACTCGGATTCTGCTGCAGCATCAGATTGTTTCGTCCACAACTCAACGCTGCGGATGAATTTGAAGGTGATTCCAATTGGGTTGGAAAGTGCACGAAATCTAGTTTCCAACAAAAAAGAATCACCCAATTCGGAGTCCGTATGAAAAACTTGTGTGCGTTTTGAGTCAGGTATGTCTGTGCAGTCCGAATCTGAATCCAGAACGTGAGAGACTTGGACTCTATCTTCTCTTGGGCCAAAAGTGACGTGAGAGAACTTTTTGGACAGCAAATAAACATCTCTTTCTTCCTTATCTTCATATGTGGATTGTACAAATGTCCCATACACCTGCAATTAGACAAAACACAAAAGTGTGTGAAGTATTTTTGTTCTGGATAACATAAATAGATTATTGAATAGTTTGCACTAGAAATCACCTGACAAATATGCATATATGCAATATTTTTGGTCATATCCAAGGTAGTCATGTCCTCATCAAACAACTTGGCTAGCATGGAGATGGTGGAGAAGCTTTCTCTCACCACAAGACCACATCCACATCCTTACTACATCCAATAGTTCAACAACAGCGGCAAGGTTAAGGTAACACGTACTGTTCGTGTGCATTTTAGTATCTCTACATATGCTGATTATGTTGATTGTGATGTGGTACCTATGCAAGCATGTTCCTTATTACTTGGTAGACCATGGCAATTTGATAAAAATTCTGTACACCATGGTAGAAACAATCACTATACTCTTGTTCATAAGGATAAAAATATTACTTTGCTTCCTATGACTCCTGATTCCATTTTGAAAGATGATATTAATAGAGCTAATAAAGCACAACAGGAGAAGAATAAGAGTGAAAATCAGATTGTGGCAAAAGAATTTGAGCAACAAATGAAGCCTAATAATAAACCATCTAGTGTTGCTTCTGAAATTAAATTGAAAAGTGCATGTTTATTTGCCACCAAATCTGATATTGATGAGCTAGATTTCAGCAAATCTGTTTGCTATGCTTTTGTGTGCAAAGAGGCATTATTTTCATTCGAGGACGTGCCTTCCTCTTTGCCTCCTGCTGTCACTAACATTTTGCAGGAGTTCTGATGAGGACATCAATACAATTGTTACACCCACAGCCCCTGCTGCTATACATACTGGACCAATTACTAGAGCTCGTGCACGCCAATTAAATTACCAGGTACTTTCGTTTCTTGGTAATGATTCTAATGTTCATGAGAATATGATGCTGCCTAAATTGGATACATTTGTTTTGCTTACAAATGAAGGGCCTAGCTTGGAGAAGGATGAACATTGGAGCAAGAACAAGCATGGAGATGATGGCATGCGCAAGGGAAACAAGAACGGAGTGACAAGTGATGATTTCAGGACTTTGAAGCCACCATAATGGGTGCATGAAGCCTTGGACGAAATATACAAGATGCCACTTCATAAATTTCGTCCCGAGGCTATTTTAGGTGCTGCGTCACCTTATTATTGGGCCAGGCCCATGTAATTTCGAAATACATAAGTATAGGCTATTTTTAGAGTCCGTATGTGTGGGGAAATAAGAGATAGGGTTGATTTCGGACCCCTCCACCAAGGGCCACGAAATTCCCCTCTCTTCCTCCATATATACAGCCCTTAGGGCATCGTTTAGACTTTGGGTTTTGTTTAGATTAAAAGTTCGCCATAGCTGCAACTTCGCGTACTTCGTTTGTGTTCAACGACCAGACAAAGGCGTCACAGAACCCCACCTTGATCAATAAAGCTTTCATCTTATATTCGCAATATCCAGATTGCAATCTTAGTTTCTTGCTTGTTCTTCGTTTGCTCGCAGGAAACAGACCCTCGTGGTCAGGTTGATCGTGCTCCGGCGTGGTCAATAACCTCTCGGAGTTGGTTTAGCGATTGCTAAGGCGCGACGTCCTCGCACGTTCGTAGTCGGATCGTCAAAGTCGACTTCCACCAAAGCGAAATCCACCATCTCATCGAAAGACGGGACACCTTTGCCTCTATCACGGAGGGAGCTGCAACAACTTGGCTAGCATGGAGATGGTGGAGAAGCTTTCTCTCACCACAAGACCACATCCACATCCTTACTACATCCAATGGTTCAACAACAGCGGCAAGGTTAAGGTAACACGTACTGTTCGTGTGCATTTTAGTATCTCTACATATGCTGATTATGTTGATTGTGATGTGGTACCTATGCAAGCATGTTCCTTATTACTTGGTAGACCATGGCAATTTGATAAAAATTCTGTACACCATTGTAGAAACAATCACTATACTCTTGTTCATAAGGATAAAAATATTACTTTGCTTCCTATGACTCCTGATTCCATTTTGAAAGATGATATTAATAGAGCTAATAAAGCACAACAGGAGAAGAATAAGAGTGAAAATCAGATTGTGGCAAAAGAATTTGAGCAACAAATGAAGCCTAATAATAAACCATCTAGTGTTGCTTCTGAAATTAAATTGAAAAGTGCATGTTTATTTGCCACCAAATCTGATATTGATGAGCTAGATTTCAGCAAATCTGTTTGCTATGCTTTTGTGTGCAAAGAGGCATTATTTTCATTCGAGGACGTTCCTTCCTCTTTGCCTCCTGCTGTCACTAACATTTTGCAGGAGTTCGCTGACGTTTTTCCACAAGACGTGCCACCGGGATTACCGCCTATTCGAGGGATTGAGCATCAGATTGACTTAATTCCCGGTGCTTCACTGCCAAACCGTGCACCATACCGTACCAATCCAGAGGAGACGAAGGAGATTATGCGTCAAGTACAAGAGCTTATCGACAAAGGTTATATACGCGAATCCCTTAGTCCTTATGCTGTTCCTATTATTCTAGTGCCGAAAAAGGATGGTACATCACGTATGTGTGTTGATTGTAGAGGCATTAATAATATTACTATTCGTTATCGTCATCCTATTCCTAGGCTTTGATGAATTGAGTGGCTCTACAATATTCTCCAAAGTTGATTTGCGTAGTGGCTACCATCAAATTCGTATGAAATTGGGAGATGAATGGAAAACAACATTTAAAACTAAGTTTGGATTATATGAGTGGTTAGTCATGCCTTTTGGGTTAACTAATGCACCTAGTACTTTCATGAGATTAATGAACGAAGTTTTGCGTGCTTTCATAGGACGATTTGTGGTAGTTTACTTTGATGACATATTGATTTATAGCAGATCTTTGGAGGAACATTTGGAACATTTACGTGCTGTTTTTATTGCTCTACGTGATGCACGTTTGTTTGGTAACCTTGGGAAGTGCACCTTTTGCACCGACCGAGTATCTTTTCTTGGCTATGTTGTTACTCCACAGGGAATTGAAGTTGATAAAGCCAAGATTGAAGCTATTGAGAGTTGGCCGCAGCCCAAAACGGTCACACAAGTGAGGAGTTTTCTTGGCCTCGCTGGATTCTATAGGCGTTTTGTGAGAGATTTCAGCACCATTGCTGCACCTCTCAATGAGCTTACAAAGAAAGATGTGTCTTTTCTTTGGGGTACCGCACAGGAAGAAGCCTTCACGGTATTGAAAGATAAGTTGACACATGCTCCTTTACTCCAACTTCCTGATTTTAATAAGACTTTTGAGCTTGAATTTGATGCTAGTGGAATTGGATTAGGAGGTGTGTTATTACAAGATGGCAAACCTGTTGCATACTTTTCTGAAAAATTGAGTGGGCCTAGTCTGAATTATTCTACTTATGATAAAGAATTATATGCTCTTGTTCGGACTTTAGAAACATGGCAACATTATTTATGGCCCAAAGAATTTGTTATACGTTCTGATCATGAATCTTTGAAACATATTAAAAGTCAAGCTAAACTGAATCGTAGACATGCTAAATGGGTTGAATTCATTGAGACTTTCCCTTATGTCATTAAACACAAGAAGGGAAAAGAAAATGTTATTGCTGATGCATTGTCTCGTCGCTATACTATGCTTTCACAACTTGACTTCAAAATATTTGGTTTGGAGACCATCAAAGATCAATATGTGCATGATGCTGATTTTAAAGATGTAATGCAGAATTGTAAAGAAGGAAGAATGTGGAACAAGTTTGTCGTTAACGATGGATTTGTGTTTCGTGCTAACAAGCTATGCATTCCAGCTAGCTCCGTTCGTCTTTTGTTGTTGCAGGAGGCGCATGGAGGATTAATGGGACACTTTGGCGTGAAGAAGACGGAGGACGTACTTGCTACACATTTCTTTTGGCCAAAGATGAGACGGGATGTTGAGCGTTTTATTGCTCGATGCACTACATGTCAAAAAGCTAAGTCACGACTCAATCCTCATGGTTTATATATGCCTTTGCCTGTACCTAGTGTTCCTTGGGAGGATATATCTATGGACTTTGTTTTAGGTTTACCTCGAACAAAGAAGGGGAGGGATAGCATATTTGTTGTCGTGGATAGATTCTCGAAAATGGCACACTTTATACCATGTCATAAAAGCGATGATGCTGTTAATGTTGCTGATTTGTTCTTTCGTGAAATTATTCGCTTGCATGGTGTGCCAAATACTATTGTTTCAGATCGTGATACTAAATTTCTTAGCCACTTTTGGAGATGTTTATGGGCTAAGTTGGTGACTAAACTGCTTTTTAGTACTACTTGTCACCCCCAAACTGATGGACAAACTGAAGTAGTCAATAGAACGTTGTCTACTATGCTTAGGGCTGTTTTGAAGAATAATAAGAAAATGTGGGAGGAATGCTTGCCTCATATTGAATTTGCTTATAATCGTTCATTGCATTCTACTACTAAGATGTGCCCTTTTGAAGTTGTGTATGGTTTCCTACCTCGTGCACCTATTGATTTGTTGCCTCTTCCATCTTCGGAGAAGGTTAATTTTGATGCTAAACAACATGCTGAATTGATTTTAAAAATGCATGAGTTAACTAAGGAAAACATTGAGCGCATGAATGCTAAATATAAACTTGCTGGAGATAAGGGTAGAAAACATGTTGTGTTTGCACCTGGAGATCTTGTTTGGTTACATTTGCGTCAGGATAGATTTCCTGATTTGCGCAAATCAAAGTTAATGCCACGTGCTGATGGTCCCTTTAAGGTGTTAGAGAAAATAAATGATAATGCATATAAACTTGAGCTGCCTGCAGATTTTGGGGTTAGTCCCACTTTTAACATTGCAGATTTGAAGCCTTATTTGGGTGAGGAAGATGAACTTCTGTCGAGGACGACTTCATTTCAAGAAGGGGAGGATGATGAGGACATCAATACAATTGTTACACCCACAACCCCTGCTGCTATACATACTGGACCAATTACTAGAGCTCGTGCACGCCAACTAAATTACCAGGTACTTTCGTTTCTTGGTAATGATTCTAATGTTCATGAGAATATGATGCTGCCTAAATTGGATACATTTGTTTTGCTTACAAATGAAGGGCCTAGCTTGGAGAAAGATGAACATTGGAGCAAGAACAAGCATGGAGATGATGGCATGCGCAAGGGAAACAAGAACGGAGTTACAAGTGATGATTTCAGGACTTTGAAGCCACTATAATGGGTGCATGAAGCCTTGGACGAAATATACAAGATGCCACTTCATAAATTTCGTCCCGAAGCTATTTTAGGTGCTGCGTCACCTTATTATTGGGCCAGGCCCATGTAATTTCGAAATACATAAGTATAGGCTATTTTTAGAGTCCGTATGTGTGGGGAAACAAGAGATAGGGTTGATTTCGGACCCCTCCACCAAGGGCCACGAAATTCCCCCCTCTTCCTCCATATATACAGCCCTTAGGGCATCGTTTAGACTTTGGGTTTTG
The DNA here is from genome assembly GCF_002162155.2 of Triticum dicoccoides. Taxonomy (NCBI): domain Eukaryota; kingdom Viridiplantae; phylum Streptophyta; class Magnoliopsida; order Poales; family Poaceae; genus Triticum; species Triticum dicoccoides. The sequence goes on along the minus strand of NC_041393.1, from coordinate 324,221,872 downwards.
TTTAGATTAAAAGTTCGCCATAGCTGCAACTTCGCGTACTTCGTTTGTGTTCAACGACCAGACAAAGGCGTGACAGAACCCCACCTTGATCAATAAAGCTTTCATCTTATATTCGCAATATCCAGATTGCAATCTTAGTTTCTTGCTTGTTCTTCGTTTGCTCGCAGGAAATAGACCCTCGTGGTCAGGTTGATCGTGCTCCGGCGTGGTCAATAACCTCTCGGAGTTGGTTTAGCGATTGCTAAGGCGCGACGTCCTCGCACGTTCGTAGTCGGATCGTCAAAGTCGACTTCCACCAAAGCGATATCCATCATCTCATCGAAAGACGGGACACCTTTGCCTCTATCAGGTTTTGACCACCATATCACGGAAATATCCTCTGTTTTTGTTTCAAGCTGTTTTTCTGACAGATCTAGAGCACCATGACGTCTCCAAGCGCTCCCAAGGATAAGTTTTTCGAGAGGGCCATTGATGCGGAGCATCCCACATTCATCCCCATGTACACTCCGACTACACTCCGAGCCCCAAGAGGACTTATGACGAGACCTCGAGCATTCGCCATTGGACACAAGGTGAACTCGATCCTCTCTAAACCTTCACTTTCCACACATGAGACATGGTTGCTACTTCAAGCGCGGACCTTGTGCACACTCAGGTACACCCGAGGAGACCATGGAGAACCCAAGGACCAAGGACGAGCGTGCGTGGAAGCATGGAAGAGGAGAAGGAAGAAGAGCCAGCTGCTACAGGCACCGGACATCCGGCCAGGCCCGGATATCCGGCCCATCATCCGGAAATCCGGATCTTCTATCCAGGGAGCTCCAGAATCGGCCAAGCCAGCCCGGACATCCGGCCCCTCGCGAGGCACCGGACATCCGACCCCTTCTCCCGGAAATCCGGCCCCTCCATCACCGAATGCATCTAGAAGACCCAGGCTAGCCTGGACATCCGGCCTCCCAGCCCGGACATCCGGCCCTTCGTGAAGCCCCGGACATCCGGCCCCCAGCCCGGACATCCGGCACCTTCCTGTGTGCAGAGAGCGGGCCAAGGGCCATGTATCCCCCCTCTCACTTACCCCTTCATGGGCTAGCACTATATATACTCCCCCACCTCCTCCTATTTAGGGTTAGCATTGTGATAGCTCATTTAGAGATAGAGCTTTGCTCATCCATACGGATCTCCTCCTCGTGAGAGACCGCGGCCTCTTCGGAGAAGATCCACCATGGATTCAAGACCCCTTTACGGGAAGATCCCTCGTGGATTCAAGACCTCCTCTCGGAGATGAGCTACCGCCACTTGTATCGTCCGTTGTTGACTTTGTATCTCGTGCTACTCGTGCTTCAATGATCTAGACCTTGTGTGATTGATCTCTTGTCGGTTGAGTGTTTCTCTCGTTCCTCCCCGTGATTTCCTCGTGTTCTTCCGCACGTTCTTCGTGATTCCCCGTAGGATCCACTCCAAACGTGAAAGATTGGCCCCTAGGGTTCCGCCCTACATCATCTTGGTATCATGAGCCACGTTGATCACGTTTTTGGAGCCCCTACCCCGTGTTTTCTAGCTTGATTTTGTTGATTTTGTCCTAAATCCGAAAATCCCCACCAAAAATAGCCCCCAATTTTTTTTTGTGATTTGTTGGTTCGATGATGTTTTGTTGATTTTGATCCATAGATTTGCTTGGTTTCAAGTGGATCTAGCATCTTCCCAAGTTTCCCCATCTTCCATCCACGAAATCTCCGCAATTTTGCCCTCGAAATCTTCAATTTCCGCCCCCAAAATCGATTTCCTCGAGTTCATCCTCGGATTGGGAGCCCAGACATCCGGCCCGACCAGCGGACATCCGGCCTGCCTGGACATCTGGCCATTGGCCCGGACATCCGGCCCCTGGAGCGCATTTCGCACACGGTTCTGGACTTTCAGCCACCGGAAATCCGGCCAAATCACCGGAAATCCGGCCAAACCACCAGATATCCAGCCCCTGTAGAATTCAGCCTCCCCGCTTCACCATTTCGGCCATAACTAATTCATTCGGAGTCCGATTTTCGCGTTCTTTAGCTCGTTTTGAAGCTCTTGACATCCCCCTTCCCACAAAAATACCACCAACATCATTTGACTCCATCAAATATTTGAAAATTTGGCAAGTTTGCCTAGGCCCTCCACCATATCATCCGCATAGCCACCAGCGACTTCCGCAACCTAACCCAATTTGTTCCCTATAGCATTAGTGGTTGTTTGAATTGTGATTCGAGTCTCCTAAGGTGTTTCGGCTACTTAGGGACAATTGCTTCTTCATCAACCACCACCACCACTTCCGCATAGACATGTCCACCATGCATTTCACAACTTAACCCAATTTTGTTTGAGTTGTGGCTTGTGTCTCCTAAGATGTTTCGGCTACTTAGGGACGGCAACTTCAACTCCGACACGTGTATAGCCCATCATTTCACTTCCGCATGGACAAGTGCAAACCACCACCACTTTCCGCTACCAACATTTTGACATTTGACTTTTGAGATTTTGAGTTCGCGGTTTTTCCGTTTCCTAAGGTGTTTCGGCTACTTAGGGATGAGTCTCCATCATCTTGGTTTCTACATCAAGAACACCGCTACTTATCATCGCCGGACGGTAACCTCCATATCATCTAGGCATCGTGGTATCCCTCCATTGTATATTCACCTTGCCATTGCATCGTTAACCCCTAGCCCATTTTGCGTTACTTGCTTATCGAGACTAGCCATTTGAGTATTGCCGGCAACTTTACTTGTGCACATTAGTGATCATACTCCCCATAGCATACATACCATATCATCGTGGTGCATATCTTGATATCATATCTAGTGTCACAAGTTTGTTCCCGCATATACACAATTGCTATCTTGGTTTGTGCATTGTGCAAAGTGGCCATACAAAAAAGAGAGAAGAAAAATAGAATAAGCTTTTAAGCAAAAGAAAGAGAGCAAAGAAGCTTGTAAGCAAGTGCCATAGCATCATACCACATTGCATATAAGATTGTGATATCCGATCATCTTGGATCATCTTGAGAGAAACAACGGGAACCATACATACATAGCATACTTGGGATAGAAAGTATATCCATTTTGCATCTTATAGGTTGTGCACAAGTGTCGTATCCGCCTATTGAGCAATCGTGCTAGCGTCTCTCTTGAGTTGTGCAACACGAGCGTTGTCCATGGATTCCACATTTTGTCCTCATTCCTTGGTTGCACGACCCCATTTATCTATCCGTGTGTGTGTTTCCGTGTGCCACATATTGCTATTGGTCCATTTGTTTCACTTGCGAATTTGTGAATCTCTTTCAACATTATTGACACTTGCTAACATTTTGCATTAAATTTTTGTGCCACTATCCTCACCGAGCTCCACCATAAGCTTTACTTCTGTAGGTGTGAGAACCGACAAGGATTGGTACCAATAGTGCTATTTCATTGTCCGCATTTGAGTGAACTTGATTCATTGTCAACATCGGTCAAGGTACATTGGTATAAGTTCTTCTCTTTCTCCCACTCATATTTGCTCGATTCTTGTGATGGATAGGCAAGGCATTTCCTCTCCGGTCTATGACAACAACGACGACATGAACAACTACATCACCAAATGATGTAGGCGGAACCCTATGTGGACGATCATTCATGTTTGGAGTGGATCCTACGGGGAATCACGAAGAACACACGGAAGCACAAAGGGGAAACACGGGGAAAACGAGAGAGAGAATCACTAAACCGACATAGAATCAATCACACGAGTGCTAGATCACCGAAGACAAAGAGATACACGAGATCCAAAGTCAACAAAGGGAAGGATACATAGGTAACCGATCTTCTCCGTGAGGAGGTCTTGAATCCGCGAGGGGGTCTTCCCACGAGGGGGCCTTGAATCCGATTGGATCTTCTCCGAGGAGGCCGCGGTCTCTCACGAAGAGGAGATCCGATGGATGAGCGAAGCTCTATCTCTAATCTGAGCTAAATAAACGCTAACCCTAAAACGTATGGCAGGAGGGAGCATATATAGTCTGGGGGCAAAGGGATACATGGGTCAAGGCCCAAAGGAGGTTGCGCGCAGGCAGGGGCGCCGGATGTCCGGGCGTCGGGCCGGATGTCCGGTGGTTCACGAGGGACCGGATATCCGGGCAGGAGGTGTCGGATGTCCGGTGCTTCCGGAGGGGCCGGATGTCCGGTGCGTAGGCCGGATGTCCTGGCTGTTGGGGCCATCTTCAGTGTATTCAGGAAGCCTGGGCCGGATATCTGGGTGGGAGGCCGGATTTCTGGTGGGTGGCCGGATGTCCGGGCTGGAGGCTGGATGTGCGGTCGCTGTAGCCTTCTTCTGCAGGAGCTAGCCATGTGGATCTCTAGGGACCGGATGTCCGGGGCCTGGAAGCTTCTTATGCCTTCTTCCATTGGTTCCTTTCTTCCTTGGACTTGGGGTCTTGTCCAGCTGCATGTGCATCCCTGGGGCTGGTCCTCTTGGTACCTAATCATGCACAACATTCCGGATTGAGGTAGTAGCCATGTCTCGAGAGGGTCATATGATATATCACTAAGGAGAGAAGTCACCTCGGTCTCGAGAGCTGGAGCTCGTGCTCTAGTCATGGGTCCTCTTTGTGCTTGGTGAGGCGACGGAAGGTCCATGGGGATGACGGAAGGATGCTCCACATCATCTCCCCCCCCCCCCTTGTGAAAGATCCGACCTCGGATCGAAATCATCATCACCATGGTACGGGGAGAGATCGGAGACGTTGAAGATGTCGCTCACGTTGTACTTGTCGCGTGAGAGATCGATCTTGTAAGCATTGTTGTTGTAGCGTGCTAGCACCTTGAAGGGTCCGTCGGCTCGAGGGAGAAGCTTGGACTTGCGTTCGTTGGGGAAGCGGTCCTTGCGAAGGTGTAGCCACACAAGGTCTCCAATGTTGAATATCATGGGATGCTTGTTGACGTTGAGCTTGGTCGCTAGTCATTGTACTTGGCGCTCGATGGTGTGCCTTGTATCTTCATGCATCTTCTTAATGTAGCTTGCACGGGCACTTGCGTCAAGGTTGGTGCGCTCTTGTAGAGGAACAGGTAGAATGTCCAATGGGGACAACGGGTTGAAGCTGTAGACGACCTCGAAGGGGGACTTTCCGATCGTTGAATGTCTTGCATGGTTGTAGGCGTACTCGGCGATGGGTAGACACGCCTCCCACTCCTTGATGTTCCTCTTGATCAACACGCGAAGTAGAGTGGAGAGTGTATGGTTCGTCACCTTTGTTTGGCCATCGGTTTGAGGATGGTATGCCGAAGAGAACAATAGCTTGATGCCAAGCTTAGCGCATAGGGTCTTACAAAAGTAACTCAAGAACTTGACGTCGCGGTCGGAGATGATTGTCTTTGGGACTCCATGGAGACGCAAGATTTCCCTACAAAAGAGATTTGCAACGTGTGAAGCATCGTCTATCTTGTTGCAAGGAATGAAATGTGCCATCTTAGAAAATTGGTCCACAACAACAAAGACGGAATCCTTGCCATTTTGAGTTCTAGGCAAACCAAGTATGAAATCCAAGCTAATGTCTTCCCAAGGTTGATAAGGAATAGGAAGTGGCATGTAAAGACCATGGGATTGAGCTTTAGACTTAGCTTTGTGACATGTAGAGCAACAGTTGGTGAAGTGTGAGACATCACGGTACATCTTGGGCCAAAAGTAGTTCTTGGAGAGCGTGGCAAAAGCCTTTCGCGTCCAAAATGTCCCATGAGTCCACCTCCATGAGCCTCTTGCAAAAGGAGCAAACGAAGAGAAGACTCGGGAATGCATAGTTTGTTAGCTCTCATAAGATAATCATTCTTTATGTAGTAGCGTTCCCAAGACGTGTGTGTCAAACACTTAGCATAAGGAGTAGCAAAAGAAGGATCATGCTCATACAAGTCTTTTATATGCTCAAAACCAATAACATTCAACTCAAGTTGAGTGACAAGTGTGCATATGCGTGAAATACATCCGCAACTACATTTTCCTTGCCCTTAATGTACTTGATCACATAAGGAAAAGATTCAATAAATTCACTCCATTTGGCATGACGCTTGTTCAACTTAGTTTGACCTTTTAAGTACTTAAGCGTTTCATGATCGGTATGGATGACAAATTCATGAGGTCTAAGGTAATGTTCCCAAACATGTAGCACACGCAGTAAAGCATACAATTCTTTGTCATAGATGGGATAATTAAGTTGAGCACCGGAGAGTTTTTCACTAAAATAAGCAATTGCTCGTTTTTCTTGCATCAAAACTCCGCCAATTCAGGTACCACTTGCATCACAATGAACCTCAAAAGTTTTGCCAAAGTTGGGCAAAGCCAGAATCGGAGCATGAGTAAGCAAAGACTTGAGCTCATCAAAAGCGATGGATTGTAAAGATCCCCAAACAAAAGGAGCATTCTTCTTACTCAAGGCATGCAAAGGAGCGGCAATTGTGCTAAAGTTTTTCACAAAGCGGCGATAAAATCCTGCAAGACCAAGAAAACTACGCACTTGTTGCAAATTGGTGGGTTGGGGCCAAGTTTTAATTGCCTTAATCTTAGTTTCATCAACATGGACACCCTTGAAAGAGACAACAAAACCCAAGAAAACCACTTTGTCAACGCCAAAAGTGCATTTTTTCAAGTTCACATAAAGGCTTTCCTTGCGAAGGGTTTGCAACACAGATTTAACATGATTAATGTGCTCTCTCATGGTTTTGCTAAACATAAGAATATCATCAAAGTAAGCCACAACAAAGATTCCAATGTAAGGTCTAAGCACATGATGTATAAGACGCACGAAAGTACCGGGGGCTTCCGACAAACCCATAGGCATTACTAACCACTCATATAAGCCAAATTTGGTTTTGAAAGCGGTTTTCCATTCATCATCTTCTTGAATGCGGATTTGATAATAGCCACTTTTAAGATCAAATTTGGAGAAAAAGTTGGCTCCACTAAGTTCATCAAGCATATCATCTAAGCGAGGAATGGGATGCCTATATCGAACGGTAATAGCATTTATGGGTCTACAATCGGAACACAAGCGGAAACTTCCATCGGGCTTAGGCACAAGTATAACTGGAATGGCGCAAGGGCTTAAGCTTTCACGTACATGACCGTTGTCGATGAGTTGTTGTACTTGCCGTTGAATCTCCTTCGTTTCTTCGGGATTGACACGGTAAGGAGCTTTGTTTGGAAGTGGCGCTCCGGGGATGAGGTCGATTCGATGCTCAATGCCTCGTAGTGGAGGTAGACCCGGAGGTAGCTCATCAAGGAAAACATCTCAGAATTCCTGAAAAAGAGATTGAAACACTAAAGGTAGCTCGTGAGAAGTGTTAGTTGTTGGCTCTCCATCTTTGCACACAAGGACAAAGTGCATCACACTCGATGGGTTCTCACACACTTCTCTCATCTCACTTTTGGTGGCAAATAGGATGAGGTTTTTCTCTCTAGGCGAAGAGGCGCTCAAATTTGGCTTGTGGCTCTCACTCACTTTTGGGTGGATCACTTTTTCACTCTTCTCTCCGTGATTGGTGGTTTGCTTGTCGGATATCACTCGACTAGGAGACATAGGTCATAGTACATATTCCTTCCCTTTCATTTTGAAGCTATAGTGATTGGTGCGCCCATTGTGTATGACACCACGGTCGAATTGCCATGGTCGACCAAGAATGAGGTGTCAAACGGTCATTGGGACCACATCACACTCCAAAGTGTCTTCATAAGCACCAATTTTGAAGGAGATTTGGACCATATGCTCGACTCGTATAGTGCCGGAGTCACTTAGCCATTGAACTTTCTAGGGGTGCGGGTGCTTCCTCTTGACCAATTGAAGCTTGGAGCATAGTTCTTCACTTGCCAAGTTGTGGCAACTACCTCCATTGATGATGATCTTGACGGACCTTCCATTGATGCCGGCTTTAGTGTGGAATATGTGGCATCGTTGTTCTTCTTCTTGTTGATGTTGAAGTGTCAATACTTTGGAGACAACGAGGGCGTGATAGAGGCAAAGGTGTCCCGTCTTTCGATGAGATGATGGATATCGCTTTGGTGGAAGTCGACTTTGACGACCCGACTACGAACGTGCGAGGACGTCGCGCCTTAGCAATCGCTAAACCAACTCCGAGAGGTTATTGACCACGCCGGAGCACGATCAACCTGACCACGAGGGTCTGTTTCCTGCGAGCAAACGAAGAACAAGCAAGAAACTAAGATTGCAATCTGGATATTGCGAATATAAGATGAAAGCTTTATTGATCAAGGTGGGGTTCTGTGACGCCTTTGTCTGGTCGTTGAACACAAACGAAGTACGCGAAGTTGCAGCTATGGCAAACTTTTAATCTAAACAAAACCCAAAGTCTAAACGATGCCCTAAGGGCTGTATATATGGAGGAAGAGGGGGGAATTTCGTGGCCCTTGGTGGAGGGGTCCGAAATCAACCCTATCTCTTGTTTCCCCACACATACGGACTCTAAAAATAGCCTATACTTATGTATTTCGAAATTACATGGGCCTGGCCCAATAATAAGGTGACACAGCACCTATAATAACCTCGGGACGAAATTTATGAAGTGGCATCTTGTATATTTCGTCCAAGGCTTCATGCGCCCATTATGGTGGCTTCAAAGTCCTGAAATCATCACTTGTAACTCCGTTCTTGTTCCCCTTGCGCATGCCATCATAATAGAGGCGAGGGTCCCGATCTTTCGATGAGATGACAACTATCGATTTGGTGGAGACGACTTTGACAATCTGACTACAAACGTGCACGACGTTGCGCCTTAGCAATCGCTAAACCAATCTCCTGAGGTTACTGACGATGCCGGAAGCACGGTCAGCCTGACCACGAAGGTCTATTCCTGCAAGCAATCGAAGAACGAGCAAGAATATGATAAAGCAATCTGAATATTGCAAATATATATGAGGTATTGATAATGGTGGGGATCCGTAAGCGGTCTTGGTCTGGTCGTTGGACACAAACAAAGTACACGAAGTTGCAATGGCTAACTTTTAACTAAACAAATCCCAAGGAAAAGCTACTAGATGGATCTACTTATATAGGAGCAAGGGGTGGCGGCCAAGGAGGTGGGAGGACGTCCCAAGGCAGCCTAAAACTAAATCTAGGTCGTACAAGGCCAATGGGCCCAAGTGGAGGTGATGTAACACCTTTGGACTTGTAGTTTGACTCGGATTCTGCTGCAGCATCAGATTGTTTCGTCCACAACTCAACGCTCCGGACGAATTTGAAGGTGATTTCACTTGGGTTGGAAAGTGCACGAAATCTAGTTTCCAACAAAAAAAGAATCACCCAATTCGGAGTCCGTATGAAAAACTTGTGTGCGTTTTGAGTCAGGTATGTCTGTGCAGTCCGAATCTGAATCCAGAACGTGAGAGACTTGGACTCTATCTTCTCTTGGGCCAAAAGTGACGTGAGAGAACTTTTTGGACAGCAAATAAACATCTCTTTCTTCCTTATCTTCATATGTGGATTGTACAAATGTCCCATACACCTGCAATTAGACAAAACACAAAAGTGTGTGAAGTATTTTTGTTCTGGATAACACAAATAGATTATTGAATAGTTTGCACTAGAAATCACCTGACAAATATGCATATATGCAATATTTTTGGTCATATCCAAGGTAGTCAGGTGGTGGCACGTCTCCCGCGATCGACAAAGCCCATGAATTGACTCTGGATCCTGTCATGATTAGTAGAACAAGAAACAAAACCCAAAAAATTGTTCCTATAACTTCTAGGATGTGGTGGTAAAACGCTCACAGTAAAGCAAATATCAATGTCTTACAACTTCTTACCATGCAGCAGGCGGTGATCGGCAACCAGCGGTGTCAAGTAACTCTGAATATTGAGTAAAGCGATTGCCAGGGGAGCGTACGTATACACGGTGTAGAAATATGTGGAGCCGGGTTGGCTATATACGGTAGCAAAAGATTAGCAATAATCAATTCAAAGATGCAATGTTGAATAAACGCTCAACGACGGTACTGTGCTGGTCCTAGGCTAGACCGAACTAGAGACGCGAGCCTAGAACACTAATGAGGTCACGTCGTAGCACAACCAGCATCAATAAAGGATACAAAGTAGCTCTGGACAGCAAGATATAAGTGAAGATCACAACGGCAGTAAAGATAATGATGTGAAACAATAGCCAAGCTGTTTACTGAACAGTGCACAAAACAGATTCCAATCCGAATTCAGGTACGAGATTGATTCTAGATAGATCCAATTTTTTTTCTTCTCTCTTTTTTTTCTCACGCTTTTTTTTCTTTTTCTTCTCCCTCTTTTTCTTTTTTTTCTTTCCTTTTTTCTCTTTTTTTTCTTTATCTTCTTTTTCTCCCTCTTTCCAAGACAAACTAGATAAGATGCAGATTGGATCAAGTGAAGATGTGAACGATCTCAACTATTATTATGACAATGAATGGTGGGTAGCACGTGGTGGAAATTGATGGATGGGTGGTGGACAGCGGAAGAGATAATGATGCAGCGGTGGCGTGACTAATGTGAACAGAACTCGAAACTCTAAACGAACTAGACACTAAGACCAGCAACTGACACGACGATGCAACCGATAATTCAACTATGCAAGCAATGAATAGAAAATTGCAAAGGCTCAGACTGGCTTGGATAAAGGATGAGCAGATCTAACTTTTTTTGTGGCTTTTTCTTGGACAATAGGTAAGAAAATAAATCTAATCTAAGAAAAACTGGAAATTCTCATCGAGCAACCTGAAAACTGATACCACTTAATAGAGGCGAGGGTCCCGATCTTTCGATGAGATGACAACTATCGATTTGGTGGAGACGACTTTGAAAATCTGACTACAAACGTGCACGACGTTGCGCCTTAGCAATCGCTAAACCAATCTCCTGAGGTTACTGACGATGCCGGAAGCACGGTCAGCCTGACCACGAAGGTCTATTCCTGCAAGCAATCGAAGAACGAGCAAGAATATGATAAAGCAATCTGAATATTGCAAATATATATGAGGTATTGATAATGGTGGGGATCCGTAAGCGGTCTTGGTCTGGTCGTTGGACACAAACGAAGTACACGAAGTTGCAATGGCTAACTTTTAACTAAACAAATCCCAAGGAAAAGCTACTAGATGGATCTACTTATATAGGAGCAAGGGGTGGCGGCCAAGGAGGTGGGAGGACGTCCCAAGGCAGCCTAAAACTAAATCTAGGTCGTACAAGGCCAATGGGCCCAAGTGGAGGTGATGTAACACCTTTGGACTTGTAGTTTGACTCGGATTCTGCTGCAGCATCAGATTGTTTCGTCCACAACTCAACGCTCCGGACGAATTTGAAGGTGATTCCACTTGGGTTGGAAAGTGCACGAAATCTAGTTTCCAACAAAAAAAGAATCACCCAATTCGAAGTCCGTATGAAAAACTTGTGTGCGTTTTGAGTCAGGTATGTCTGTGCAGTCCGAATCTGAATCCAGAACGTGAGAGACTTGGACTCTATCTTCTCTTGGGCCAAAAGTGACGTGAGAGAACTTTTTGGACAGCAAATAAACATCTCTTTCTTCCTTATCTTCATATGTGGATTGTATAAATGTCCCATACACCTGCAATTAGACAAAACACAAAAGTGTGTGAAGTATTTTTGTTCTGGATAACACAAATAGATTATTGAATAGTTTGCACTAGAAATCACCTGACAAATATGCATATATGCAATATTTTTGGTCATATCCAAGGTAGTCATGTCCTCATCACATCATCTCCATGCTTGTTCTTGCTCCAATGTTCATCCTTCTCCAAGCTAGGCCCTTCATTTGTAAGCTAAACAAATGTATCCAATTTAGGCAGCATCATATTCTCATGAACATTAGAATCATTACCAAGAAACGAAAGTACCTGGTAATTTAGTTGGCGTGCACGAGCTCTAGTAATTGGTCCAGTATGTATAGCAGCAGGGGCTGTGGGTGTAACAATTGTATTGATGTCCTCATCATCCTCCCCTTCTTGAAATGAAGTCGTCCTCGACGGAAGTTCATCTTCCTCACCCAAATAAGGCTTCAAATCTGCAATGTTAAAAGTGGGACTAACCCCAAAATCTGCAGGCAGCTCAAGTTTATATGCATTATCATTTATTTTCTCTAACACCTTAAAGGGACCATCAGCACGTGGCATTAACTTTGATTTGCGCAAATCAGGAAATCTATCCTTACGCAAATGTAACCAAACAAGATCTCCAGGTGCAAACACAACATGTTTTCTACCCTTATCTCCAGCAAGTTTATATTTAGCATTCATGCGCTCAATGTTTTCCTTAGTTAACTCATGCATTTTTAAAATCAATTCAGCACGTTGTTTAGCATCAAAATTAACCTTTTCCGAAGATGGAAGAGGCAACAAATCAATAGGTGCACGAGGTAGGAAACCATACACAACTTCAAAAGGGCACATCTTAGTAGTAGAATGCAATGAACGATTATAAGCAAATTCAATATGAGGCAAGCATTCCTCCCACATTTTCTTATTATTCTTCAAAACAGCCCTAAGCATAGTAGACAACGTTCTATTGACTACTTCAGTTTGTCCATCAGTTTGGGGGTGACAAGTAGTACTAAAAAGTAGTTTAGTCCCCAACTTAGCCCATAAACATCTCCAAAAGTGGCTAAGAAATTTAGTATCACGATCTGAAACAATAGTATTTGGCACACCATGTGATAGAGGCAAAGGTGTCCCGTCTTTCGATGAGATGGTGGATTTCGCTTTGGTGGAAGTCGACTTTGACGATCCGACTACGAACGTGCGAAGACGTCGCGCCTTAGCAATCGCTAAACCAACTCCGAGAGGTTATTGACACCGCCGGAGCACGATCAACCTGACCACGAGGGTCTGTTTCCTGCGAGCAAACGAAGAACAAGCAAGAAACTAAGATTGCAATCTGGATATTGCGAATATAAGATGAAAGCTTTATTGATCAAGGTGGGGTTCTGTGACGCCTTTGTCTGGTCGTTGAACACAAACGAAGTACGCGAAGTTGCAGCTATGGCGAACTTTTAATCTAAACAAAACCCAAAGTCTAAACGATGCCCTAAGGGCTGTATATATGGAGGAAGAGGGGGGAATTTCGTGGCCCTTGGTGGAGGGGTCCGAAATCAACCCTATCTCTTGTTTCCCCACACATACGGACTCTAAAAATAGCCTATACTTATGTATTTCGAAATGACATGGGCCTGGCCCAATAATAAGGTGACGCAGCACCTAAAATAGCCTCGGGACGAAATTTATGAAGTGGCATCTTGTATATTTCGTCCAAGGCTTCATGCACCCATTATGGTGGCTTCAAAGTCCTGAAATCATCACTTGTAACTCCGTTCTTGTTCCCCTTGCGCATGCCATCATCTCCATGCTTGTTCTTGCTCCAATGTTCATCCTTCTCCAAGCTAGGCCCTTCATTTGTAAGCAAAACAAATGTATCCAATTTAGGCAGCATCATATTCTCATGAACATTAGAATCATTACCAAGAAACGAAAGTACCTGGTAATTTAGTTGGCGTGCACGAGCTCTAGTAATTGGTCCAGTATGTATAGCAGCAGGGGCTGTGGGTGTAACATTGATGTCCTCATCATCCTTCCCTTCTTGAAATGAAGTCGTCCTCGACGGAAGTTCATCTTCCTCACCCAAATAAGGCTTCAAATCTGTAATGTTAAAAGTGGGACTAACCCTAAAATCTGCAGGCAGCTCAAGTTTATATGCATTATCATTTATTTTCTCTAACACCTTGAAGGGACCATCAGCACGTGGCATTAGCTTTGATTTGCGCAAATCAGGAAATCTATCCTTACGCAAATGTAACCAAACAAGATCTCCAGGTGCAAACACAACATGTTTTCTACCCTTATCTCCAGCAAGTTTATATTTAGCATTCATACGCTCAATGTTTTCCTTAGTTAACTCATGCATTTTTAAAATCAATTCAGCACGTTGTTTAGCATCAAAATTAACCTTCTCCGAAGATGGAAGAGGCAACAAATCAATAGGTGCACGAGGTATGAAACCATACACAACTTCAAAAGGGCACATCTTAGTAGTAGAATGCAATGAACGATTATAAGCAAATTCAATATGAGGCAAGCATTCCTCCCACATTTTCTTATTATTCTTCAAAACAGCCCTAAGCATAGTAGACAACGTTCTATTGACTACTTCAGTTTGTCCATCAGTTTGGGGGTGACAAGTAGTACTAAAAAGCAGTTTAGTCCCCAACTTAGCCCATAAACATCTCCAAAAGTGGCTAAGAAATTTAGTATCACGATCTGAAACAATAGTATTTGGCACACCATGCAAGCGAATAATTTCACGAAAGAACAAATCAGCAACATTAACAGCATCATCGCTTTTATGACATGGTATAAAGTGTGCCATTTTCGAGAATCTATCCACGACAACAAATATGCTATCTGATGAGGACATCAATACAATTGTTACACCCACAGCCCCTGCTGCTATACATACTGGACCAATTACTAGAGCTCGTGCACGCCAACTAAATTACCAGGTACTTTCGTTTCTTGGTAATGATTCTAATGTTCATGAGAATATGATGCTGCCTAAATTGGATACATTTGTTTTGCTTACAAATGAAGGGCCTAGCTTGGAGAAGGATGAACATTGGAGCAAGAACAAGCATGGAGATGATGGCATGCGCAAGGGGAACAAGAACGGAGTTACAAGTGATGATTTCAGGACTTTGAAGCCACCATAATGGGTGCATGAAGCCTTGGACGACATATACAAGATGCCACTTCATAAATTTCGTCCCGAGGCTATTTTAGGTGCTGCGTCACCTTATTATTGGGCCAGGCCCATGTAATTTCGAAATACATAAGTATAGGCTATTTTTAGAGTCTGTATGTGTGGGGAAACAAGAGATAGGGTTGATTTCGGACCCCTCCACCAAGGGCCACGAAATTCCCCCCTCTTCCTCCATATATACAGCCCTTAGGGCATCGTTTAGACTTTGGGTTTTGTTTAGATTAAAAGTTCGCCATAGCTGCAACTTCGCGTACTTCGTTTGTGTTCAACGACCAGACAAAGGCGTCACAGAACCCCACCTTGATCAATAAAGCTTTCATCTTATATTCGCAATATCCAGATTGCAATCTCAGTTTCTTGCTTGTTCTTCGTTTGGTCGCAGGAAACAGACCCTCGTGGTCAGGTTGATCGTGCTCCGGCGTGGTCAATAACCTCTCGGAGTTGGTTTAGCGATTGCTAAGGCGCGACGTCCTCGCACGTTCGTAGTCGGATCGTCAAAGTCGACTTCCACCAAAGCGAAATCCACCATCTCATCGAAAGACGGGACACCTTTGCCTCTATCATAGAATGCAATGAACGATTATAAGCAAATTCAATATGAGGCAAGCATTCCTCCCACATTTTCTTATTATTCTTCAAAACAGCCCTAAGCATAGTAGACAACGTTCTATTGACTACTTCAGTTTGTCCATCAGTTTGGGGGTGACAAGTAGTACTAAAAAGCAGTTTAGTCCCCAACTTAGCCCATAAACATCTCCAAAAGTGGCTAAGAAATTTAGTATCACGATCTGAAACAATAGTATTTGGCACACCATGCAAGCGAATAATTTCACGAAAGAACAAATCAGCAACATTAACAGCATCATCGCTTTTATGACATGGTATAAAGTGTGCCATTTTCGAGAATCTATCCACGACAACAAATATGCTATCCCTCCCCTTCTTTGTTCGAGGTAAACCTAAAACAAAGTCCATAGATATATCCTCCCAAGGAACACTAGGTACTGGCAAAGGCATATATAAACCATGAGGATTGAGTCGTGACTTAGCTTTTTGACATGTAGTGCATCGAGCAATAAAATGCTCAACATCCCGTCTCATCTTTGGCCAAAAGAAATGTGTAGCAAGTACGTCCTCCGTCTTCTTCACGCCAAAGTGTCCCATTAATCCTCCTCCATGCGCCTCCTGCAACAACAAAAGACGAACGGAGCTAGCTGGAATGCATAGCTTGTTAGCACGAAACACAAATCCATCGTTAACGACAAACTTGTTCCACATTCTTCCTTCTTTACAATTCTGCATTACATCTTTAAAATCAGCATCATGCACATATTGATCTTTGATGGTCTCTAAACCAAATATTTTGAAGTCAAGTTGTGAAAGCATAGTATAGCGACGAGACAATGCATCAGCAATAACATTTTCTTTTCCCTTCTTGTGTTTAATGACATAAGGGAAAGTCTCAATGAATTCAACCCATTTAGCATGTCTACGATTCAGTTTAGCTTGACTTTTAATATGTTTCAAAGATTCATGATCAGAATGTATAACAAAGTCTTTGGGCCATAAATAATGTTGCCATGTTTCTAAAGTCCGAACAAGAGCATATAATTCTTTATCATAAGTAGAATAATTCAGACTAGGCCCACTCAATTTTTCAGAAAAGTATGCAACAGGTTTGCCATCTTGTAATAACACACCTCCTAATCCAATTCCACTAGCATCACATTCAAGCTCAAAAGTCTTATTAAAATCAGGAAGTTGGAGTAAAGGGGCATGTGTCAACTTATCTTTCAATACCGTGAAGGCTTCTTCCTGTGCGGTACCCCAAACAAAAGGCACATTCTTTTTTGTAAGCTCGTTGAGAGGTGCAGCAATGGTGCTGAAATCTCTCACAAAACGCCTATAGAATCCAGCGAGGCCAAGAAAACTCCTCACTTGTGTGACCGTTTTGGGCTGCGGCCAACTCTCAATAGCGTCAATCTTGGCTTTGTCAACTTCAATTCCCTGTGGAGTAACAACATAGCCAAGAAAAGATACTCGGTCGGTGCAAAAGGTGCACTTCCCAAGGTTACCAAACAAACGTGCATCACGTAGAGCAATAAAAACAGCACGTAAATGTTCCAAATGTTCTTCCAAAGATCTGCTATAAATCAATATGTCATCAAAGTAAACTACCACAAATCGTCCAATGAAAGCACGTAAAACTTCGTTCATTAATCTCATGAAAGTACTAGGTGCATTAGTTAACCCAAAAGGCATGACTAACCACTCATATAATCCAAACTTAGTTTTAAATGCTGTTTTCCATTCATCTCCCAATTTCATACGAATTTGATGGTAGCCACTACGCAAATCAACTTTGGAGAATATTGTAGAGCCACTCAATTCATCAAGCATATCATCTAGCCTAGGAATAGGATGACGATAACGAATAGTAATATTATTAATGCCTCTACAATCAACACACATACCATCCTTTTTCGGCACTAGAATAATAGGAACAGCACAAGGACTAAGGGATTCGCGTATATAACCTTTGTCGAGAAGCTCTTGTACTTGACGCATAATCTCCTTCGTCTCCTCTGGATTGGTACGGTATGGTGCACGGTTTGGCAGTGAAGCACCGGGAATTAAGTCAATCTGATGCTCAATCCCTCGAATAGGCGGTAATCCCGGTGGCACGTCTTGTGGAAAAACGTCAGCGAACTCCTGCAAAATGTTAGTGACAGCAGGAGGCAAAGAGGAAGGCACGTCCTCGAATGAAAATAATGCCTCTTTGCACACAAAAGCATAGCAAACAGATTTGCTGAAATCTAGCTCATCAATATCAGATTTGGTGGCAAATAAACATGCACTTTTCAATTTAATTTCAGAAGCAACACTAGATGGTTTATTATTAGGCTTCATTTGTTGCTCAAATTCTTTTGCCACAATCTGATTTTCACTCTTATTCTTCTCCTGTTGTGCTTTATTAGCTCTATTAATATCATCTTTCAAAATGGAATCAGGAGTCATAGTAAGCAAAGTAATATTTTTATCCTTATGAACAAGAGTATAGTGATTGTTTCTACCATGGTGTACAGAATTTTTATCAAATTGCCATGGTCTACCAAGTAATAAGGAACATGCTTGCATAGGTACCACATCACAATCAACATAATCAGCATATGTAGAGATACTAAAATGCACACGAACAGTACGTGTTACCTTAACCTTGCCGCTGTTGTTGAACCATTGGATGTAGTAAGGATGTGGATGTGGTCTTGTGGTGAGAGAAAGCTTCTCCACCATCTCCATGCTAGCCAAGTTGTTGCAGCTCCCTCCGTCTATTATGACGCGCACAGAACGTTCCTTCACAACTCCCTTGGTATGGAACAAATTGTGCCTCTAATTTTGCTCAGCTTGTGTGACCTGCACACTCAAAACACGTTGAGCAACTAAACATTCATACCTGTCAGCGTCTTCAGGAGCCATGTATTGCGTCTCATGATCAGAATCATCTCCACCATATTCTTCACGTGTAATAAGAGCCAATGTCTCCTCATCATAGTCACTAGCGGACTCATATCCACCATCCGCGGTAGCAATCATCACACGCGGAGATTTGCATTCCCTCGCATAATGACCTCCTCCCTTACAACGACGACAAATAATATCACTTGTGTGCCCTGTTGATGCCATGGAAGAAGAAGAACGCTGTGCAGGACCCGCAGGTGCGCTCTTGGAAGATAATGGTGGTTGTGCCTGTTTTCTTGTATCACGGCTGGAGGTGGCACCGGATGGAGGTGCTGGTGCAGTTGAAGTAGAACATGCACGTGGTGTCCATGATGAAGGTCGGCCTGCAGAAAAGTTAGTTCGCCCCAATGCTTGTCGATCCTGCACTTCACGTTCAGCTTTACAAGCAAGATGGAATAAACGAGTGATATTAGTATACTCCTTATAGTCTAGAATGGTCTGAATCTCTCTATTTAATCCACCCAGAAAACGTGCAAGCATAGCTTCATTCTCCTCAACAATACCACATCTAATCATGCCAGTTTGTAATTCCTGATAATATTCTTCTACAGAATTTTTCCCTTGTCTTAAACACTGCAATTTTTGAAGCAATTCACGTTGATAATATGGTGGAACCCAACGCGTACGCATAGCAGTTTTCAAAGCAACCCAAGTAGTTGGAATAGGATATAATCTACAATGTTCAGACCACCATACACATGCAAAACTAGTGAAAGCACAAACAGCAGCAGCAACTCGTCTCTCCTCAGGATATTGTAAACATGTAAATCATTCTTCAGTTTCTAACTCCCAAGTAAGATATATATCATGAACATATCTACCCTCAAATGGTGGAATATTCAATTTCAGTTTAGGAATATGGACATCATCTCGTACCTGAGGTGGTGGTGCAGGCCTACCATTACGAATATATACCTGAGGTCGACCTGCCGGTGGTGGTAAAGGTGGCTGCACGTAGTGTTGATTTTGATCAACCTCATCCTCATAATCTCCCACATAATCATCCTCCTCCACATCAGCAGCAGGAGCCACAGAAGTATCAACAGCAGCACCAACAGTTTGGCCAAACGCAAGAGGAACACGGCTTGCTCGGCGGAGGTCTGCTTCGCGACGTGGAGGTAGTCGTTGTTGTTGTTGTTGGAGAGGTGCGTTAGGTGCAGCGGGTGGTGGTGGTGGAAGACGCGCGAGCAATTCATTAAACTTGTTATCGAGCTTTGTTTCGAACGTCTTCTCAAGGCCAGTGATCTTCTCCATGGCCTCTTCAAAATTGTTCAGCACATCTTGCACCTGTTCAGTCATCATTTGCTGAAACTTATCATGAAGCTCCTTGTTCGATAAATTCTCCCAGTCAATCTCGTCGGCTTGTGATCCTGGCATGGTTAGCAGCAATAGAAACACGCAAGAATATGATCCTACAGACTACGAACAAGTGGTGGTGGTGGGTGTCACAAATCCGTCAAGCAAATCTCAAATTCTTACCAGTTCTTACCCAGCAGCAGGCGGTGATCGGCAACCGTTGTAGTCAAAAACTCTCAAAGCTTGGATAGAGCGATTACCAGGGAGAGTCAAACGCACGACGTAGATGTATGTGGAGCTGGGAAGGCTTATAATATGGTAGCAAAAAGGGTCAGCAATAATCAATTCAGAGATGCAAAGTTGAATAAACGCTCAACGACGGTACTGTGCTGGTCCTAGGCTAGACAGTGCTAGAGACGCGAGCCTAGAACACTAACAAAATCACGGCGCGGCACGTAAACAAGGGAAAAGCACACTCTGGAATTTTTTTTTCGCTCTTTTTTTGCGCTCTTTTTTTTTGCGCTGCTTTTTTTTTCTTTTTGCGAAAAATCACTATAATGGCGAGTGTCTCAAAACTCTTCTTAGCTCAAACTGACAGGATGGGCACGAAATTTTTTCGACCAATTTTTTTTTTTGACTGCCCGGACCCAAAAACTGGAAACGGGTCAAAAAAAACTTCCTATAATGGCACCTGTCTCAAAACACTCAGAAACACCTAAAAATAGGATAGCCAGAAATTTTTTCGAAAAATGCGTTTTCGAAAAAATTTGGGCCTAAACGGAGCGTGGCTACCCGACTCTTCTTTTTTTTCCGAAACCTACTCCGGCAAGGAAACACGAATCGGAATCTAGATGGATCTCGAAAACAAACCTAATATGCAAGGAACTCGGATTGGTGGTGGATATATGGTGGTGGTATATGGCAGCGGTGGTGGTAGCGGTGGTAGTATATGGATATGGATCGGTGGTGGTATATGGACACGGATTGGTGGTGGTATATGGATACGGATTCGGAGCGGTGGCGGATAAGCGGTGGTGGTAGATGGCAGGGGCGATAATGATGGTGCGGCGGCGGTGTGACAACTTATGACCAGAACTCGAAACTCTAAAAGACTAGACTCTAAGACCAGCAACTAGACACGACGATGCAACCGCAAATTCAACAAAGCAAAACCCTAAAAAGATTATGCAAAGGCTCAGATTGGTTCGGATATGATGAACTAACCCTAATTTTTTTTGTGGCTTTTTCGTGGACTGTAGGTATGAAGAACAGACTCGATCTAAACTACGAAAAATTGTAAAATCTCACCGAGCAACCTGGAAATCTGATACCACTTGATAGAGGCAAAGGTGTCCCGTCTTTCGATGAGATGGTGGATTTCGCTTTGGTGGAAGTCGACTTTGACGATCCGACTACGAACGTGCGAAGACGTCGCGCCTTAGCAATCGCTAAACCAACTCCGAGAGGTTATTGACCACGCCGGAGCACGATCAACCTGACCACGAGGGTCTGTTTCCTGCGAGCAAACGAAGAACAAGCAAGAAACTAAGATTGCAATCTGGATATTGCGAATATAAGATGAAAGCTTTATTGATCAAGGTGGGGTTCTGTGACGCCTTTGTCTGGTCGTTGAACACAAACGAAGTACGCGAAGTTGCAGCTATGGCGAACATTTAATCTAAACAAAACCCAAAGTCTAAACGATGCCCTAAGGGCTGTATATATGGAGGAAGAGGGGGGAATTTCGTGGCCCTTGGTGGAGGGGTCCGAAATCAACCCTATCTCTTGTTTCCCCACACATACGGACTCTAAAAATAGCCTATACTTATGTATTTCGAAATTACATGGGCCTGGCCCAATAATAAGGTGACGCAGCACCTAAAATAGCCTCGGGACGAAATTTATGAAGTGGCATCTTGTATATTTCGTCCAAGGCTTCATGCACCCATTATGGTGGCTTCAAAGTCCTGAAATCATCACTTGTAACTTCGTTCTTGTTTCCCTTGCGCATGCCATCATCTCCATGCTTGTTCTTGCTCCAATGTTCATCCTTCTCCAAGCTAGGCCCTTCATTTGTAAGCAAAACAAATGTATCCAATTTAGGCAGCATCATATTCTCATGAACATTAGAATCATTACAAAGAAACGAAAGTACCTGGTAATTTTGATAGAGGCGGAGGTGTCCCGTCTTTCGATGAGATGGTGGATTTCGCTTTGGTGGAAGTCGACTTTGACGATCCGACTACGAACGTGCGAGGACGTCGCGCCTTAGCAATCGCTAAACCTACTCCGAGAGGTTATTGACCACGCCGGAGCACGATCAACCTGACCACGAGGGTCTGTTTCCTGCGAGCAAACGAAGAACAAGCAAGAAACTAAGATTGCAATCTGGATATTGCGAATATAAGATGAAAGCTTTATTGATCAAGGTGGGGTTCTGTGACGCCTTTGTCTGGTCGTTGAACACAAACGAAGTACGCGAAGTTGCAGCTATGGCGAACTTTTAATCTAGACAAAACCCAAAGTCTAAACGATGCCCTAAGGGCTGTATATATGGAGGAAGAGGGGGGAATTTCGTGGCCCTTGGTGGAGGAGTCCGAAATCAACCCTATCTCTTGTTTCCCCACACATACGGACTCTAAAAATAGCCTATACTTATGTATTTCGAAATTACATGGGCCTGGCCCAATAATAAGGTGACGCAGCACCTAAAATAGCCTCGGGACGAAATTTATGAAGTGGCATCTTGTATATTTCGTCCAAGGCTTCATGCACCCATTATGGTGGCTTCAAAGTCCTGAAATCATCACTTGTAATTCCGTTCTTGTTCCCCTTGCGCATGCCATCATCTCCATGCTTGTTCTTGCTCCAATGTTCATCCTTCTCCAAGCTAGGCCCTTCATTTGTAAGCAAAACAAATGTATCCAATTTAGGCAGCATCATATTCTCATGAACATTAGAATCATTACCAAGAAACGAAAGTACCTGGTAATTTAGTTGGCGTGCACGAGCTCTAGTAATTGGTCCAGTATGTATAGCAGCAGGGGCTGTGGGTGTAACAATTGTATTGATGTCCTCATCACCATGCAAGCGAATAATTTCACGAAAGAACAAATCAGCAACATTAACAGCATCATCGCTTTTATGACATGGTATAAAGTGTGCCATTTTCGAGAATCTATCCACGACAACAAATATGCTATCCCTCCCCTTCTTTGTTCGAGGTAAACCTAAAACAAAGTCCATAGATATATCCTCCCAAGGAACACTAGGTACAGGCAAAGGCATATATAAACCATGAGGATTAAGTCGTGACTTAGCTTTTTGACATGTAGTGCAGCGAGCAATAAAACGCTCAACATCCCGTCTCATCTTTGGCCAAAAGAAATGTGTAGCTAGTACGTCCTCCGTCTTCTTCACGCCAAAGTGTCCCATTAATCCTCCTCCATGCGCCTCCTGCAACAACAAAAGACGAACGGAGCTAGCTGGAATGCATAGCTTGTTAGCACGAAACACAAATCCATCGTTAACAACAAACTTGTTCCACATTCTTCCTTCTTTACAATTCTGCATTACATCTTTAAAATCAGCATCATGCACATATTGATCTTTGATGGTCTCCAAACCAAATATTTTGAAGTCAAGTTGTGAAAGCATAGTATAGCGACGAGACAAAGCATCAGCAATAACATTTTCTTTTCCCTTCTTGTGTTTAATGACATAAGGGAAAGTCTCAATGAATTCAACCCATTTAGCATGTCTACGATTCAGTTTAGCTTGACTTTTAATATGTTTCAATGATTCATGATCAGAATGTATAACAAATTCTTTGGGCCATAAATAATGTTGCCATGTTTCTAAAGTCCGAACAAGAGCATATAATTCTTTATCATAAGTAGAATAATTCAGACTAGGCCCACTCAATTTTACAGAAAAGTATGCAACAGGTTTGCCATCTTGTAATAACATGCCTCCTAATCCAATTTCACTAGCATCACATTCAAGCTCAAAAGTCTTATTAAAATCAGGAAGTTGGAGTAAAGGAGCATGTGTCAACTTATCTTTCAATACCGTGAAGGCTTCTTCCTGTGCGGTACCCCAAAGAAAAGGCACATCTTTCTTTGTAAGCTTATTGAGAGGTGCAGCAATGGTGCTGAAATCTCTCACAAAACGCCTATAGAATCCAGCGAGGCCAAGAAAACTCCTCACTTGTGTGACCGTTTTGGGCTGCGGCCAACTCTCAATAGCTTCAATCTTGGCTTTATCAACTTCAATTCCCTGTGGAGTAACAACATAGCCAAGAAAAGATACTTGGTCGGTGCAAAAGGTGCACTTCCCAAGGTTACCAAACAAACGTGCATCACGTAGAGCAATAAAAACAGCACGTAAATGTTCCAAATGTTCTTCCAAAGATCTGCTATAAATCAATATGTCATCAAAGTAAACTACCACAAATCGTCCAATGAAAGCACGTAAAACTTCGTTCATTAATCTCATGAAAGTACTAGGTGCATTAGTTAACCCAAAAGGCATGACTAACCACTCATATAATCCAAACTTAGTTTTAAATGCTGTTTTCCATTCATCTCCCAATTTCATACGAATTTGATGGTAGCCACTACGCAAATCAACTTTGGAGAATATTGTAGAGCCACTCAATTCATCAAGCATATCATCCAGCCTAGGAATAGGATGACGATAACAAATAGTAATATTATTAATGCCTCTACAATCAACACACATACGTGATGTACCATCCTTTTTCGGCACTAGAATAATAGGAACAGCACAAGGACTAAGGGATTCGCGTATATAACCTTTGTCGAGAAGCTCTTGTACTTGACGCATAATCTCCTTCGTCTCCGCTGGATTGGTACGGTATGGTGCACGGTTTGGCAGTGAAGCACCGGGAATTAAGTCAATCTGATGCTCAATCCCTCGAATAGGCGGTAATCCCGGTGGCACGTCTTGTGGAAAAACGTCAGCGAACTCCTGCAAAATGTTAGTGACAGCAGGAGGCAAAGAGGAAGGCACGTCCTCGAATGAAAATAATGCCTCTTTGCACACAAAAGCATAGCAAACAGATTTTCTGAAATCTAGCTCATCAATATCAGATTTGGTGGCAAATAAACATGCACTTTTCAATTTAATTTCAGAAGCAACACTAGATGGTTTATTATTAGGCTTCATTTGTTGCTCAAATTCTTTTGCCACAATCTGATTTTCACTCTTATTCTTCTCCTGTTGTGCTTTATTAGCTCTATTAATATCATCTTTCAAAATGGAATCAGGAGTCATAGGAAGCAAAGTAATATTTTTATCCTTATGAACAAGAGTATAGTGATTGTTTCTACCATGGTGTACAGAATTTTTATCAAATTGCCATGGTCTACCAAGTAATAAGGAACATGTTTGCATAGGTACCACATCACAATCAACATAATCAGCATATGTAGAGATACTAAAATGCACACGAACAGTATGTGTTACCTTAACCTTGCCGCTGTTGTTGAACCATTGGATGTAGTAAGGATGTGGATGTGGTCTTGTGGTGAGAGAAAGCTTCTCCACCATCTCCATGCTAGCCAAGTTGTTGCAGCTCCCTCCGTCTATTATGACGCGCACAGAACGTTCCTTCACAACTCCCTTGGTATGGAACAAATTGTGCCTCTGATTTTGCTCAGCTTGTGTGACCTGCACACTCAAAACACGTTGAGCAACTAAACATTCCTACCTGTCAGCGTCTTCAGGAGCCATGTATTGCGTCTCATGATCAGAATCATCTCCACCATGTTCTTCACGTGTAATAAGAGCCAATGTCTCCTCATCATAGTCACTAGCGGACTCATATCCACCATCCGCGGTAGCAATCATCACACGCGGAGATTTGCATTCCCTCACATAATGACCTCCTCCCTTACAACGACGACAAATAATATCACTTGTGTGCCCTGTTGATGCCATGGAAGAAGAAGAACGCTGTGCAGGCCCCGCAAGTGCGTTCTTGGCAGATAATGGTGGTTGTTCCTGTTTTCTTGTATCACGGCTGTAGGAGGCACCTGATTGAGGTGCTGGTGCAGTTGAAGTAGAAGATGCACGCGGCGTCCATGAGGAAGGTCGGCCTGCAGAAAAGTTAGTTCGCCCCAATGCTTGTCGATCCTGCAGTTCACGTTCAGCTTTACAAGCAAGATGGAATAAACGAGTGATATTAGTATACTCCTTATAGTCTAAAATGGTCTGAATCTCTCTATTTAATCCACCCAGAAAACGTGCAAGCATAGCTTCATTCTCCTCAACAATACCACATCTAATCATGCCAGTTTGTAATTCCTGATAATATTCTTCTACAGAATTTTTCCCTTGTCTTAAACGCTGCAATTTTTGAAGCAATTCACGTTGATAATATGGTGGAACCCAACGCGTACGCATAGCAGTTTTCAAAGCAGCCCAAGTATTTGGAATAGGATATAATCTGCAATGTTTAGACCACCATACACATGCAAAACTAGTGAAAGCACAAACAGCAGCAGCAACTCGTCTCTCCTCAGGATATTGTAAACATGTAAGTCGTTGTTCAGTTTCTAACTCCCAAGTAAGATATATATCAGGAACATATCTACCCTCAAATGGTGGAATATTCAATTTCAGTTTAGGAATATGGACATCATCTCGTACCTGAGGTGGTGGTGCAGGCCTACCATTACGAATATATACCTGAGGTCGACCTGCTGGTGGTGGTGCTGGTGGCTGCTCGTAGATCTGATTTTGATCAACCTCATCCTCATAATCGCCCGCATACTCATCATCCTCCTGGGTACTAGCAGGAGCAGTAGCAGGAGCCAAAGAAGCACCAACAGCAGTAACAGCGGCACCAGAATTTTGTCCTGACACAATAGGAACACGCTGTGCTCGTCCATACTGATTCGGAAGGGGGCGTAGTTGTTGTTGTTGCAGAGGTGCGACAGGTGCAGCTGGTGGTGGAAGACGCGCAAGCAGTTCATTAAATCTGTTATCGAGCTTTGTTTCGAACGTCTTCTCAAAGCCAGTGATCTTCTCCATGGCCTCTTCAAAATTGTTCAGCACATCTTGCACCTGTTCAGTCATCATTTGCTGAAACTTATCATGAAGCTCCTTGTTCGATAAATTCTCCCAGTCAATCTCGTCGGCTTGTGATCCTGGCATGGTTAGCAGCAATAGAAACACACAAGAATATGATCCTACAGACTACGAACAAGTGGTGGTGGTGGGTGTCACAAATCCGTCAAGCAAATCTCAAATTCTTACCAGTTCTTACCCAGCAGCAGGCGGTGATCGGCAACCGTTGTAGTCAAAAACTCTCAAAGCTTGGATAGAGCGATTACCAGGGAGAGTCAAACGCACGACGTAGATGTATGTGGAGCTGGGAAGGCTTATAATATGGTAGCAAAAAGGGTCAGCAATAATCAATTCAGAGATGCAAAGTTGAATAAACGCTCAACGACGGTACTGTGCTGGTCCTAGGCTAGACTGTGCTAGAGACGCGAGCCTAGAACACCAACAAAATCACGGCGCGGCACGTAAACAAGGGAAAAGCACACTCTGAATTTTTTTTCGCTCTTTTTTTTTTTGCGCGCTCTTTTTCTTTTGCGCTGCTTTTTTTTTGTGAAAAATCACTATAATGGCGAGTGTCTCAAAACTCTTCCTAGGTCAAACTGACAGGATGGGCACGAAATTTTTTTTTCGACCAATTTTTTTTTTCTCGACTGCCCAGACCCAAAAACTGGAAACAGGTCAAAAAAACTTCCTATAATGGCACCTGTCTCAAAACACTCAGAAACACCTAAAAATAGGATAGCCAGAATTTTTTTCGAAAAATGCGTTTTCGAAAAATTTTGGGCCTAAACGGAGCGTGGCTACCCGAAAAATGCGTTTTCGAAAAATTTCGCTCTTTTTTTTTCCGAAACCTACTCCGGCAAGGAAACACGAATCGGAATCTAGATGGATCTCGAAAACAAACCTAATATGCAAGGAACTCGGATTGGTGGTGGATATATGGTGGTGGTATATGGCAGCGGTGGTGGTAGCGGTGGTAGTATATGGATATGGATCGGTGGTGGTATATGGATACGGATTCGTAGCGGTGGCGGATAAGCGGTGGTGGTAGATGGCAGGGGCGATGATGATGGTGCGGCGGCGGCGTGACAACTTATGACCAGAACTCGAAACTCTAAAAGACTAGACTCTAAGACCAGCAACTAGACACGACGATGCAACCGCAAATTCAACAAAGCAAAACCCTAAAAAGATTATGCAAAGGCTCAGATTGGTTCGGATATGATGAACTAACCCTAATTTTTTTTGTGGCTTTTTCGTGGACTGTAGGTATGAAGAACAGACTCGATCTAAACTACGAAAAACTGTAAAATCTCACCGAGCAACCTGGAAATCTGATACCACTTGATAGAGGCGGAGGTGTCCCGTCTTTCGATGAGATGATGGATATCGCTTTGGTGGCAGTTGACTTTGACGATCCGACTACGAACGTGCGAGGACGTCGCGCCTTAGCAATCGCTAAACCAACTCCGAGAGGTTATTGACCACGCCGGAGCACGACCAACCTGACCACGAGGGTCTGTTTCCTGCGAGCAAACGAAGAACAAGCAAGAAACTAAGATTGCAATCTGGATATTGCGAATATAAGATGAAAGCTTTATTGATCAAGGTGGGTTCTGTGACGCCTTTGTCTGGTCGTTGAACACAAACGAAGTACGCGAAGTTGCAGCTATGGCGAACTTTTAATCTAAACAAAACCCAAAGTCTAAACGATGCCCTAAGTGCTGTATATATGGAGGAAGAGGGGGGAATTTCGTGGCCCTTGGTGGAGGGGTCCGAAATCAACCCTATCTCTTGTTTCCCCACACATACGGACTCTAAAAATAGCCTATACTTATGTATTTCGAAATTACATGGGCCTGGCCCAATAATAAGGTGACGCAGCACCTAAAATAGCCTCGGGACGAAATTTATGAAGTGGCATCTTGTATATTTCGTCCAAGGCTTCATGCACCCATTATGGTGGTTTCAAAGTCCTGAAATCATCACTTGTAACTTCGTTCTTGTTCCCCTTGCGCATGCCATCATCTCCATGCTTGTTCTTGCTCCAATGTTCATCCTTCTCCAAGCTAGGCCCTTCATTTGTAAGCAAAACAAATGTATCCAATTTAGGCAGCATCATATTCTCATGAACATTAAAATCATTACCAAGAAAGGAAAGTACCTGGTAATTTAGTTGGCGTGCACGAGCTCTAGTAATTGGTCCAGTATGTATAGCAGCAGGGGCTGTGGGTGTAACAGTTGTATTGATGTCCTCATCACTAAGAAAAACATTGAGCGTATGAATGCTAAATATAAACTTGCTGGAGATAAGGGTAGAAAACATGTTGTGTTTGCACCTGGAGATCTTGTTTGGTTACATTTGCGTAAGGATAGATTTCCTGATTTGCGCAAATCAAAGTTAATGCCACGTGCTGATGGTCCCTTTAAGGTGTTTGAGAAAATAAATGATAATGCATATAAACTGGAGCTGCCTGCAGATTTTGGGGTTAGTCCCACTTTTAACATTGCAGATTTGAACCCTTATTTGGGTGAGGAAGATGAACTTCCGTTGAGGACGACTTCATTTCAAGAAGGGGGAGGATGATGAGGACATCAATACAATTGTTACACCCACAGCCCCTGCTGCTATACATACTGGACCAATTACTAGAGCTCGCGCACGCCAATTAAATTATCAGGTACTTTCGTTTCTTGGTAATGATTCTAATGTTCATGAGAATATGATGCTGCCTAAATTGGATACATTTGTTTTGCTTACAAATGAAGGGCCTAGCTTGGAGAAGGATGAACATTGGAGCAAGAACAAGCATGGAGATGATGCCATGCGCAAGGGGAACAAGAACGGAGTTACAAGTGATGATTTCAGGACTTTGAAGCCACCATAATGGGTACATGAAGCCTTGGACGAAATATACAAGATGCCACTTCATAAATTTCGTCCCGAGGCTATTATAGGTGCTGCGTCACCTTTTTATTGGGCCAGGCCCATGTAATTTCGAAATACATAAGTATAGGCTATTTTTAGAGTCCGTATGTGTGGGGAAACAAGAGATAGGGTTGATTTCGGACCCCTCCACCAAGGGCCACGAAATTCCCCCTCTCTTCCTCCATATATACAGCCCTTAGGGCATCGTTTAGACTTTGGGTTTTGTTTAGATTAAAAGTTCGCCATAGCTGCAACTTCGCGTACTTCGTTTGTGTTCAACGACCAGACAAAGGCGTCACAGAACCCCACCTTGATCAATAAAGCTTTCATCTTATATTCGCAATATCCAGATTGCAATCTCAGTTTCTTGCTTGTTCTTCGTTTGCTCGCAGGAAACAGACCCTCGTGGTCAGGTTGATCGTGCTCCGGCGTGGTCAATAACCTCTCGCACGTTCGTAGTCGGATCGTCAAAGTCGACTTCCACCAAAGCGATATCCATCATCTCATCGAAAGACGGGACACCTTTGCCTCTATCATGCTGGTGGTGGTGCTGGTGGGTGCACGTAGTTCTGATTTTGATCAACCTCATCCTCATAATTGCCCGCATACTCATCATCCTCCTGGGTACCAGCAACAGCAGTAGCAGGAGCCAAAGAAGCATCAATAACAGGAACAGCAGCACCAGAAGTTTGGCCATCCTCAATAGGAACACGCTTCGCTCGTCCATACTGATTCGGAAGGATGCGTTGTTGGTGGTGGTGCAGAGGTGCGATAGGTGCAGCCGGCGGTGGTGGTGGTAAAGCGCGAGCAATTCATTAAACTTGCTATCAAGCTTTGTTTTGAACATCTTCTCCATGCCATCTATCTTCTCCATGGCCTCGTCGAATCTGTTTAGCACATCTTGCACCTGTCCACTCATTATTTGCTGAAATTTATCATGTAGCTATTTGTTCGTCAGGTTCTCCCAATCAGTCTCATCGGCTTGTGATCCTACCATGGTTAGCAGCAAATAGAAACACACAAGAATATGATCCTACAGACTACTAAGAAGTGGTGGTGGTGTATCACAAACCCGTCAAGCAAAACTCAAATTCTTACCAGTTCTTACCCAGCAGCAGGCGGTGATCGGCAACCATGGTAGTCAAAACTCTCAAAGCTTGGATAGAGCGATTACCAGGGAGAGTCAAACGCACGACGTAGATGTATGTGGAGCTGGGAAGGCTTATAATATGGTAGCAAAAAGGGTCAGCAATAATCAATTCAGAGATGCAAAGTTGAATAAACGCTCAACGACGGTACTGTGCTGGTCCTAGGCTAGACCGTGCTAGAGACGCGAGCCTAGAACACTAACAAAATCACGGCGCTGCACGTAAACAAGGAAAAATCACACTCTGGAATTTTTTTTTCACTCTTTTTTTTTCCGCTGCTTTTTTTTGCGCTGCTTTTTTTTTGCGAAAAATCACTATAATGGCGAGTGTCTTGATAGAGGCAAAGGTGTCCCGTCTTTCGATGAGATGGTGGATTTCGCTTTGGTGGAAGTCGACTTTGACGATCCGACTACGAACGTGCGAGGACGTCGCGCCTTAGCAATCGCTAAACCAACTCCGAGAGGTTATTGACCACGCCGGAGCACGATCAACCTGACCACGAGGGTCTGTTTCCTGCGAGCAAACGAAGAACAAGCAAGAAACTAAGATTGCAATCTGGATATTGCGAATATAAGATGAAAGCTTTATTGATCAAGGTGGGGTTCTGTGACGCCTTTGTCTGGTCGTTGAACACAAACGAAGTACGCGAAGTTGCAGCTATGGCGAACTTTTAATCTAAACAAAACCCAAAGTCTAAACGATGCCCTAAGGGCTGTATATATGGAGGAAGAGGGGGGGAATTTCGTGGCCCTTGGTGGAGGAGTCCGAAATCAACCCCATCTCTTGTTTTCCCACACATACGGACTCTAAAAATAGCCTATACTTATGTATTTCGAAATTACATGGGCCTGGCCCAATAATAAGGTGACGCAGCACCTAAAATAGCCTCGGGACGAAATTTATGAAGTGGCATCTTGTATATTTCGTCCAAGGCTTCATGCAGCCATTATGGTGGCTTCAAAGTCCTGAAATCATCACTTGTAACTCCGTTCTTGTTCCCCTTGCGCATGCCATCATCTCCATGCTTGTTCTTGCTCCAATGTTCATCCTTCTCCAAGCTAGGCCCTTCATTTGTAAGCAAAACAAATGTATCCAATTTAGGCAGCATCATATTCTCATGAACATTAGAATCATTACCAAGAAACGAAAGTACCTGGTAATTTAGTTGGCGTGCACGAGCTCTAGTAATTGGTCCAGTATGTATAGCAGCAGGGGCTGAGGGTGTAACAATTGTATTGATGTCCTCATCATCCTCCCCTTCTTGAAATGAAGTCGTCCTCGACGGAAGTTCATCTTCCTCACCCAAATAAGGCTTCAAATCTGCAATGTTAAAAGTGGGACTAACCCCAAAATCTGCAGGCAGCTCAAGTTTATATGCATTATCATTTATTTTCTCTAACACCTTAAAGGGACCATCAGCACGTGGCATTAACTCTGATTTGCGCAAATCAGGAAATCTATCCTTACGCAAATGTAACCAAACAAGATCTCCAGGTGCAAACACAACATGTTTTCTACCCTTATCTCCAGCAAGTTTATATTTAGCATTCATACGCTCAATGTTTTCCTTAGTTAACTCATGCATTTTTAAAATCAATTCAGCACGTTGTTTAGCATCAAAATTAACCTTCTCCGAAGATGGAAGAGGCAACAAATCAATAGGTGCACGAGGTAGGAAACCATACACAACTTCAAAAGGGCACATCTTAGTAGTAGAATGCAATGAACGATTATAAGCAAATTCAATATGAGGCAAGCATTCCTCCCACATTTTCTTATTATTCTTCAAAACAGCCCTAAGCATAGTAGACAATGTTCTATTGACTACTTCAGTTTGTCCATCAGTTTGGGGGTGACAAGTAGTACTAAAAAGCAGTTTAGTCCCCAACTTAGCCCATAAATGATAGAGGCAAAGGTGTCCCGTCTTTCGATGAGATGGTGGATTTCGCTTTGGTGGAAGTCGACTTTCACGATTCGACTACGAATGTGCGAGGACGTCGCGCCTTAGCAATCGCTAAACCAACTCCGAGAGGTTATTGACCACGCCGGAGCACGATCAACCTGACCACGAGGGTCTGTTTCCTGCAAGCAAACGAAGAACAAGCAAGAAACTAAGATTGCAATCTGGATATTGCGAATATAAGATGAAAGCTTTATTGATCAAGGTGGGGTTCTGTGACGCCTTTGTCTGGTCGTTGAACACAAACGAAGTACGCGAAGTTGCAGCTATGGCGAACTTTTAATCTAAACAAAACCCAAAGTCTAAACGATGCCCTAAGGGCTGTATATATGGAGGAAGAGGGGGGAATTTCGTGGCCCTTGGTGGAGGAGTCCGAAATCAACCCTATCTCTTGTTTCCCCACACATACGGACTCTAAAAATAGCCTATACTTATGTATTTCGAAATTACATGGGCCTGGCCCAATAATAAGGTGACGCAGCACCTAAAAGAGCCTCGGGATGAAATTTATGAAGTGGCATCTTGTATATTTCGTCCAAGGCTTCATGCACCCATTATGGTGGCTTCAAAGTCCTGAAATCATCACTTGTAACTCCGTTCTTGTTTCCCTTGCGCATGCCATCATCTCCATGCTTGTTCTTGCTCCAATGTTCATCCTTCTCCAAGCTAGGCCCTTCATTTGTAAGCAAAACAAATGTATCCAATTTAGGCAGCATCATATTCTCATGAACATTAGAATCATTACCAAGAAACGAAAGTACCTGGTAATTTAGTTGGCGTGCACGAGCTCTAGTAATTGGTCCAGTATGTATAGCAGCAGGGGTTGTGGGTGTAACAATTGTATTGATGTCCTCATCATCCTCCCCTTCTTGAAATGAAGTCGTCCTCGACGGAAGTTCATCTTCCTCACCCAAATAAGGCTTCAAATCTGCAATGTTAAAAGTGGGACTAACCCCAAAATCTGCAGGCAGCTCAAGTTTATACGCATTATCATTTATTTTCTCTAACACCTTAAAGGGACCATCCGCACGTGGCATTAACTTTGATTTGCGCAAATTAGGAAATCTATCCTTACGCAAATGTAACCAAACAAGATCTCCAGGTGCAAACACAACATGTTTTCTACCCTTATCTCCAGCAAGTTTATATTTAGCATTCATGCGCTCAATGTTTTCCTTAGTTAACTCATGCATTTTTAAAATCAATTCAGCACGTTGTTTAGCATCAAAATTAACCTTCTCCGAAGATGGAAGAGGCAACAAATCAATAGGTGCACGAGGTAGGAAACCATACACAACTTCAAAAGGGCACATCTTAGTAGTAGAATGCAATGAACGATTATAAGCAAATTCAATATGAGGCAAGCATTCCTCCCACATTTTCTTATTATTCTTCAAAACAGCCCTAAGCATAGTAGACAACGTTCTATTGACTACTTCAGTTTGTCCATCAGTTTGGGGTTGACAAGTAGTACTAAAAAGCAGTTTAGTCCCCAACTTAGCCCATAAACATCTCCAAAAGTGGCTAAGAAATTTAGTATCACGATCTGAAACAATAGTATTTGGCACACCATGCAAGCGAATAATTTCACGAAAGAACAAATCAGCAACATTAACAGCATCATCGCTTTTATGACATGGTATAAAGTGTGCCACTTTCGAGAATCTATCCACGACAACAAATATGCTATCCCTCCCCTTCTTTGTTCGAGGTAAACCTAAAACAAAGTCCATAGATATATCCTCCCAAGGAACACTAGGTACAGGCAAAGGCATATATGAACCATGAGGATTGAGTCGTGACTTAGCTTTTTGACATGTAGTGCATCGAGCAATAAAACGCTCAACATCCCGTCTCATCTTTGGCCAAAAGAAATGTGTAGCAAGTACGTCCTCCGTCTTCTTCACACCAAAGTGTCCCATTAATCCTCCTCCATGCGCCTCCTGCAACAACAAAAGACGAACGGAGCTAGCTGGAATGCATAGCTTGTTAGCACGAAACACAAATCCATCGTTAACGACAAACTTGTTCCACATTCTTCCTTCTTTACAATTCTGCATTACATCTTTAAAATCAGCATCATGCACATATTGATCTTTGATGGTCTCCAAACCAAATATTTTGAAGTCAAGTTGTGAAAGCATAGTATAGCGACGAGACAATGCATCAGCAATAACATTTTCTTTTCCCTTCTTGTGTTTAATGACATAAGGGAAAGTCTCAATGAATTCAACCCATTTAGCATGTCTACGATTCAGTTTAGCTTGACTTTTAATATGTTTCAAAGATTCATGATCAGAATGTATAACAAATTCTTTGGGCCATAAATAATGTTGCCATGTTTCTAAAGTCCGAACAAGAGCATCTAATTCTTTATCATAAGTAGAATAATTCAGACTAGCATCACATGCAACGGGTTTGCCATCTTGTAATAACACACCTCCTAATCCAATTCCACTAGCATCACATTCAAGCTCAAAAGTCTTATTAAAATCAGGAAGTTGGAGTAAAGGAGCATGTGTCAACTTATCTTTCAATACGGAGAAGGCTTCTTCCTGTGCGGTACCCCAAAGAAAAGCCACATCTTTCTTTGTAAGCTCATTGAGAGGTGCAGCAATGGTGCTGAAATCTCTCACAAAACGCCTATAGAATCCAGCGAGGCCAAGAAAACTCCTCACGTGTGTGACCGTTTTGGGCTGCGGCCAACTCTCAATAGCTTCAATCTTGGCTTTATCAACTTCAATTCCCTGTGGAGTAACAACATAGCCAAGAAAAGATACTCGGTCGGTGCAAAAGGTGCACTTTCCAAGGTTACCAAACAAACGTGCATCACGTAGAGCAATAAAAACAGCACGTAAATGTTCCAAATGTTCTTCCAAAGATCTGCTATAAATCAATATGTCATCAAAGTAAACTACCACAAATCGTCCAATGAAAGCACGTAAAACTTCGTTCATTAATCTCATGAAAGTACTAGGTGCATTAGTTAACCCAAAAGGCATGACTAACCACTCATATAATCCAAACTTAGTTTTAAATGCTGTTTTCCATTCATCTCCCAATTTCATACGAATTTGATGGTAGCCACTACGCAAATCAACTTTGGAGAATATTGTAGAGCCACTCAATTCATCAAGCATATCATCTAGCCTAGGAATAGGATGACGATAACGAATAGTAATATTATTAATGCCTCTACAATCAACACACATACGTGATGTACCAACCTTTTTCGGCACTAGAATAATAGGAACAGCACAAGGACTAAGGGATTCGCGTATATAACCTTTGTCGAGAAGCTCTTGTACTTGACGCATAATCTCCTTCGTCTCCTCTGGATTGGTACGGTATGGTGCACGGTTTGGCAGTGAAGCACCGGGAATTAAGTCAATCTGATGCTCAATCCCTCGAATAGGCGGTAATCCCGGTGGCACGTCTTGTGGAAAAACGTCAGCGAACTCCTGCAAAATGTTAGTGACAGCAGGAGGCAAAGAGGAAGGCACGTCCTCGAATGAAAATAATGCCTCTTTGCACACAAAAGCATAGCAAACAGATTTGCTGAAATCTAGCTCATCAATATCAGATTTGGTGGCAAATAAACATGCACTTTTCAATTTAATTTCAGAAGCAACACTAGATGGTTTATTATTAGGCTTCATTTGTTGCTCAAATTCTTTTGCCACAATCTGATTTTCACTCTTATTCTTCTCCTGTTGTGCTTTATTAGCTCCATTAATATCATCTTTCAAAATGGAATCACGAGTCATAGGAAGCAAAGTAATATTTTTATCCTTATGAACAAGAGTATAGTGATTGTTTCTACCATGGTGTACAGAATTTTTATCAAATTGCCATGGTCTACCAAGTAATAAGGAACATGCTTGCATAGGTACCACATCACAATCAACATAATCAGCATATGTAGAGATACTAAAATGCACACGAACAGTACGTGTTACCTTAACCTTGCCGCTGTTGTTGAACCATTGGATGTAGTAAGGATGTGGATGTGGTCTTGTGGTGAGAGAAAGCTTCTCCACCATCTCCATGCTAGCCAAGTTGTTGCAACTACCGCCGTCTATGATGACGCGCACAGAACGTTCCTTCACAACTCCCTTGGTATGGAACAAATTGTGCCTCTGATTTTGCTCAGCTTGTGTGACCTGCACACTCAAAACACGTTGAGCAACTAAACATTCATACCTGTCAGCGTCTTCAGGAGCCATGTATTGCGTCTCATGATCAGAATCATCTCCACCATGTTCTTCACGTGTAATAAGAGCCAAAGTCTCCTCATCATAGTCACTAGCGGACTCATATCCACCATCCGCGGTAGCAATCATCACACGCGGAGATTTGCATTCTCTCGCATAATGACCTCCTCCCTTACAACGACGACAAATAATATCACTTGTGTGCCCTGTTGATGCCATGGAAGAAGAAGAACGCTGTGCAGGCCCCGCAGGTGCGCTCTTGGCAGATAATGGTGGTTGTGCCTATTTTCTTGTATCACGGCTGGAGGTGGCACCGGATGGAGGTGCTGGTGCAGTTGAAGTAGAAGATGCACGTGGTGTCGATGATGAAGGTCGGCCTGCAGAAAAGTTAGTTCGCCCCAATGCTTGTCGATCCTGCACTTCACGTTCAGCTTTACAAGCAAGATGGAATAAACGAGTGATATTAGTATACTCCTTATAGTCTAGAATGGTCTGAATCTCTCTATTTAATCCACCCAGAAAATGTGCAAGCATAGCTTCATTCTCCTCAACAATACCCCATCTAATCATGCCAGTTTGTAATTCCTGATAATATTCTTCTACAGAATTTTTCCCTTGTCTTAAACGCTGCAATTTTTGAAGCAATTCACGTTGATAATATGGTGGAACCCAACGCGTACGCATAGCAGTTTTCAAAGCAGCCCAAGTAGTTGGAATAGGATATAATCTACAATGTTCAGACCACCATACACATGCAAAACTAGTGAAAGCACAAACGGCAGCAGCAACTCGTCTCTCCTCAGGATATTGTAAACATGTAAATCGTTGTTCAGTTTCTAACTCCCAAGTAAGATATATATCAGGAACATATCTACCCTCAAATGGTGGAATATTCAATTTCAGTTTAGGAATATGGACATCATCTCGTACCTGAGGTGGTGGTGCAGGCCTACCACTACGAATATATACCTGAGGTCGACCTGCTGGTGGTGGTACAGGTGGCTGCACGTAGTGTTGATTTTGATCAACCTCATCCTCATAATCTCCCACATAATCATCCTCCTCCGCATCAGCAGCAGGAGCCACAGAAGTATCAACAGCAGCACCAACAGTTTGGCCAAACGCAAGAGGAACACGGCTTGCTCGGCGGAGGTCTGCTTCGCGACGTGGAGGTAGTCGTTGTTGTTGTTGTTGGAGAGGTGCGTTAGCTGCAGCGAGTGGTGGTGGTGGAAGACGTGCGAGCAATTCATTAAACTTGTTATCGAGCTTTGTTTCGAACGTCTTCTCAAAGCCAGTGATCTTCTCCACGGCCTCTTCAAAATTGTTCAGCACATCTTGCACCTGTTCAGTCATCATTTGCTGAAACTTATCATGAAGCTCCTTGTTCGATAAATTCTCCCAGTCAATCTCGTCGGCTTGTGATCCTGGCATGGTTAGCAGCAATAGAAACACACAAGAATATGATCCTACAGACTACGAACAAGTGGTGGTGGTGGGTGTCACAAATCCGTCAAGCAAATCTCAAATTCTTACCAGTTCTTACCCAGCAGCAGGCGGTGATCGGCAACCGTTGTAGTCAAAAACTCTCAAAGCTTGGATAGAGCGATTACCAGGGAGAGTCAAACGCACGACGTAGATGTATGTGGAGCTGGGAAGGCTTATAATATGGTAGCAAAAAGGGTCAGCAATAATCAATTCAGAGATGCAAAGTTGAATAAACGCTCAACGACGGTACTGTGCTGGTCCTAGGCTAGACTGTGCTAGAGACGCGAGCCTAGAACACTAACAAAATCACGGCGCGGCACGTAAACAAGGGAAAAGCACACTCTGGAATTTTTTTTTTCGCTCTTTTTTTTGGCGCTCTTTTTTTTTTGGCGCTCTGTTTTTTTTGCGCTGCTCTTTTTTTTTGCGAAAAATCACTATAATGGCGAGTGTCTCAAAACTCTTCTTAGCTCAAACTGACAGGATGGGCACGAAATTTTTTTTTGACCAATTTTTTTTTTTACTGCCCGGACCCAAAAACTGGAAACGGGTCAAAAAAAACTTCCTATAATGGCACCTGTCTCAAAACACTCAGAAACAACTAAAAATAGGATAGCCAGAATTTTTTTCGAAAAATGCGTTTTCGAAAAATTTTGGGCCTAAATGCGTTTTCGAATTTTTTTTTTCCGAAACCTACTCCGGCAAGGAAACACGAATCGGAATCTAGATTGATCTCGAAAACAAACCTAATATGACAAGAACTCGGATTGGTGGTGGATATATGGTGGTAGATGGCAGCGGTGGTGGTATATGACAGCTGTGGTGGTATATGGATACGGATTCGAAGCGGTGGTGGATAAGCGGTGGTGGTAGATGGCAGGGGTGATGATGATGGTGCGGCGGCGGCGTGACAACTTATGACCAGAACTCGAAACTCTAAAAGACTAGACTCTAAGACCAGCAACTAGACACGACGATGCAACCGCAAATTCAACAAAGCAAAACCCTAAAAAGATTATGCAAAGGCTCAGATTGGTTCGGATATGATGAACTAACCCTAATTTTTTTGTGGCTTTTTCGTGGACTGTAGGTATGAAGAACAGACTCGATCTAAACTATGAAAAACTGTAAAATCTCACCGAGCAACCTGGAAATCTGATACCACTTGATAGAGGCAAAGGTGTCCCGTCTTTCGATGAGATGGTGGATTTCGCTTTGGTGGAAGTCGACTTTGACGATCCGACTACGAACGTGCGAGGACGTCGCGCCTTAGCAATCGCAAAACCAACTCCGAGAGGTTATTGACCACGCCGGAGCACGATCAACCTGACCACGAGGGTCTGTTTCCTGCGAGCAAACGAAGAACAAGCAAGAAACTAAGATTGCAATCTGGATATTGCGAATATAAGATGAAAGCTTTATTGATCAAGGTGGGGTTCTGTGACGCCTTTGTCTGGTCGTTGAACACAAACGAAGTACGCGAAGTTGTAGCTATGGCGAACTTTTAATCTAAACAAAACCCAAAGTCTAAACGATGCCCTAAGGGCTGTATATATGGAGGAAGAGGGGGGGAATTTCGTGGCCCTTGGTGGAGGGGTCCGAAATCAACCCTATCTCTTGTTTCCCCACACATATGGACTCTAAAAATAGCCTATACTTATGTATTTCGAAATTACATGGGCCTGGCCCAATAATAAGGTGACGCAGCACCTAAAATAGCCTCGGGACGAAATTTATGAAGTGGCATCTTGTATATTTCGTCCAAGGCTTCATGCACCCATTATGGTGGCTTCAAAGTCCTGAAATCATCACTTGTAACTCCGTTCTTGTTTCCCTTGCGCATGCCATCATCTCCATGCTTGTTCTTGCTCCAATGTTCATCCTTCTCCAAGCTAGGCCCTTCATTTGTAAGAAAAACAAATGTATCCAATTTAGGCAGCATCATATTCTCATGAACATTAGAATCATTACCAAGAAACGAAAGTACCTGGTAATTTAGTTGGCGTGCACGAGCTCTAGTAATTGGTCCAGTATGTATAGCAGCAGGGGTTGTGGGTGTAACAATTGTATTGATGTCCTCATCATGTCTCAAAACTCTTCCTAGGTCAAACTGACAGGATGAGCATGAAATTTTTTTGACCAAATTTTTTTTTTCGTTTTTTCGACTGCCCGGACCCAAAAACTGGAAACGTGTCAAAAAAACTTCCTATAATGGCACCTGTCTCAAAACACTCAGAAACACCTAAAAATAGGATAGCCAGAAATTTTTTCGAAAAATGCGTTTTCGAAAAATTTTGGGCCTAAATGGAGGGTGGTTTCCAGACCTACTCCGGCAAGGAAACACGAATCGGAAACTAGATGGATCTCGAAAACACACCTAATATGCAAGGAACTCGGATTGGTGGTGGATATATGGTGGTGGTATATGGCAGCGGTGGTGGTATATGGCAGCGGTGGTAATATATGGATATGGATCGGTGGTGGTATATGGATACGGATTGGTGGTGGTATATGGATACGGATTCGGAGCGGTGGTGGTAGGTGACAGGGGCGATGATGATGGTGCAGTGGCAGCGTGACAACTTATGACCAGAACTCGAAACTCTAAAAGACTAACGCTAAGACCAGCAACTAGACACGACGATGCAACCGCAAATTCAACAAAGCAAAACCCTAAAAAGATTATGCAAAGGCTCAGATTGGTTCGGATATGATGAACTAACCCTAATTTTTTTGGCTTTTTCGTGGACTGTAGGTATGAAGAACAGACTCGATCTAAACTACGAAAAACTGTAAAATCTCACCGAGCAACCTGGAAATCTGATACCACTTGATAGAGGCAAAGGTGTCCCGTCTTTCGATGAGATGATGGATATCGCTTTGGTGGCAGTCGACTTTGACGATCCGACTACGAACGTGCGAGGACGTCGCGCCTTAGCAATCGCTAAACCAACTCCGAGAGGTTATTGACCATGCCGGAGCACGATCAACCTAACCACGAGGGTCTGTTTCCTGCGAGCAAATGAAGAACAAGCAAGAAACTGAGATTGCAATCTGGATATTGCGAATATAAGATGAAAGCTTTATTGATCAAGGTGGGGTTTTGTGACGCCTTCGTCTGGTCGTTGAACACAAGCGAAGTACGCGAAGTTGCAGCTATGGCGAACTTTTAATGTAAACAAAACCTGAAGTCTAAACGATGCCCTAAGGGCTGTATATATGGAGAAAGAGGGGGGGAATTTCGTGGCCCTTGGTGGAGGGGTCCGAAATCAACCCTATCTCTTGTTTCCCCACACATACGTACTCTAAAAATAGCCTATACTTATGTATTTCGAAATTACATGGGCCTGGCCCAATAATAAGGTGACGCAGTACCTAAAATAGCCTCGGGACGAAATTTATGAAGTGGCATCTTGTATATTTCGTCCAAGGCTTCATGCACCCATTATGGTGGCTTCAAAGTCCTGAAATCATCACTTGTAACTCCGTTCTTGTTCCCCTTGCGCATGCCATCATCTCCATGCTTGTTCTTGCTCCAATGTTCATCCTTCTCCAAGCTAGGCCCTTCATTTGTAAGCAAAACAAATGTATCCAATTTAGGCAGCATCATATTCTCATGAACATTAGAATCATTACCAAGAAACGAAAGTACCTGGTAATTTAGTTGGCGTGCACGAGCTCTAGTAATTGGTCCAGTATGTATAGCAGCAGGGGCTATGGGTGTAACAATTGTATTGATGTCCTCATCACTTACTCCTTCATGGGCTAGCACTATATATACTCCCCCCACCTCCTCCTAGTTAGGGTTAGCATTGTGATAGCTCATTTAGAGATAGAGCTTTGCTCATCCATACGGATCTCCTCCTCGTGAGAGACCGCGGCCTCTTCGGAGAAGGTCCACCATGGATTCAAGACCCCTTTACGGGAAGATACCTCGTGGATTCAAGACCTCCTCTCGGAGATGAGCTACCGCCACTTGTATCGTCTGTTGTTGACTTTGAATCTTGTGCTTCTCGTGCTTCAATGATCTAGACCTTGTGTGATTGATCTCTTGCCGGTTGAGTGTTTCTCACGTTCCTCCCCGTGATTTCCTCGTGTTCTTCCGCGCATTCTTCGTGATTCCCCGTAGGATCCACTCCAAACGTGAAAGATCGGCCCCTAGGGTTCCGCCCTACATCATCTTGGTATCATGAGCTACGTTGATCACGTTTTTGGAGCCCCTACCCCGTGTTTTCTAGCTTGATTTTGTTGATTTTGTCCTAAATCCGAAAATCCCCCCCAAAAATAGCCCCCAATTTTTTTTGTGATTTGTTGGTTTGATGATGTTTTGTTGATTTTGATCCATAGATTTGCTTGGTTTCAAGTGGATCTAGCATCTGCCCAAGTTTCCCCATCTTCCATCCATGAAATCTCCGCAATTTTGCCCTCAAAATCATCAATTTCCGCCCCCAAAATTGAGTTCCTCGAGTTCATCCTCGGATTGGGAGCCCGGACATCCGGCCCGACCAGCGGACATCCAGCCTGCCCGGACATCTGGCCATTGGCCCGGACATTCGGCCCCTCGAGTGCATTTCGCGCACGGTTCTGGACTTTCAGCCACCGGAAATCCGGCCAAACCACCAGATATCCGGCCCCTGTAGATTTCAGCCTCCCCGCTTCACCGGTTCGGCCATAACTAATTCATCCGGAGTCCGATTTTCGCGTTCTTTAGCTTATTTTGAAGCTCTTGACATCCCCCTTCCCACAAAAATACCACCAACATCATTTGACTCCATCAAAGTTTTGAAAATTTGGCAAGTTTGCCTAGGCCCTCCACCATATCATCCGCATAGCCACCACCGACTTCCGCAACCTAACCCAATTTGTTCCCTATAGCATTAGTGGTTGTTTGAATTGTGATTCGAGTCTCCTATGGTGTTTCGGCTACTTAGGGACAATTGCTTCTTCATCAACCACCACCACCACTTCCGCATAGACGTGTCCACCATACATTTCGCAACTTAACCCAATTTTGTTTGAGTTGTGTCTTGTGTCTCCTAAGGTGTTTCGGCTAGTTAGGGATGACAACTTCAACTCTGACACGTGT
This sequence comes from Triticum dicoccoides, assembly GCF_002162155.2. Classification (NCBI taxonomy): domain Eukaryota; kingdom Viridiplantae; phylum Streptophyta; class Magnoliopsida; order Poales; family Poaceae; genus Triticum; species Triticum dicoccoides. The sequence continues at coordinate 324,178,347 of NC_041393.1, read as the reverse complement.
ATAGCCCATCATCTTGGTTTCTACATCAAGAACGCCGGTACTCATCATCACCGGACGGTAACCTCCATATCATCTAGGTATCGTGGTATCCCTCCATTGTATATTCCCCTTGCCATTGCATTGTTAACCCCTAGCCCATTTTGCGTTACTTGCCTATCGAGACTAGCCATTTGAGTATTGCCGGCAACGTTACTTGTGCACATTAGTGATCATACTCCCCATAGCATACATACCATATCATCGTGGTGCATATCTTGATATCATATCTCATGTCACAAGTTTGTTCCCGCATATACACAATTGCTATCTTGGTTTGTGCATTGTGCAAAGTGGCCATACAAAAAAAGAGAAAAAAAAGAGAATAAGCTTTTAAGCAAAAGAAAGAGAGCAAAGAAGCTTGTAAGCAAGTGCCATAGCATCATACCACATTGCATATAAGATTGTCATATCCGATCATCTTGGATCATCTTGAGAGAAACACCGGGAACCATACATACATAGCATACTTGGGATAGAAAGTTTATCCATTTTGCATCTTATAGGTTGTGCACAAGTGTCGTATCCGCCTATTGAGAAACCAGGCTAGCGTCTCTCTTGAGTTGTGCAACACGAGCGTTTTCCGTGGATTCCATATTTTGTGCTCATTCCTTGGTTACACGACCCCATTTATCTATCCGTGTGTGTGTTTCGTGTGCCACATATTGCTATTGGTCCATTTATTTCGCTTGCAAATTTGTGAATCTCTTTCAACATTATTGACTCTTGCTAACATTTTGCATTAAATTTTTGTGCCACTATCCTCACCGAGCTCCACCATAAGCTTTACTTGTGTAGGTGTGAGAACCGACAAGGATTGGTACCAATAGTGCTATTTCATTGTCCGCATTTGAGTGAACTTGATTAATTGTCAACATCGGTCAAGGTACATTGGTATAAGTTCTTCTCTTTCTCCCACTCATATTTGCTCGACTCTTGTGATGGATAGGCAAGGCATTTCCTCTCCGGTCTATGACAACAATGACGGCGTGAACAACTACATCACCAAAGCGTCACTCTTCGATCTACAACAACAAATACAAGGCGCACAATCAAGATTGCGAGAGCACATCGAGAAGAAGGTTTCCACACATAGAGAGGAGCAAGATGCAAGGATGGAGGAGATTCGGGCCTTGATCAAGTCTTCTTCCACTTTGTCATCATCAACGCGGCGACGGTCAAGCCACAAGTCTTCGGAGCACAAAAACGATGCAAGCGCAAATCGTCCTCGTCCACATCTACATGGCGACCACCATCATGTTCGTGATCCACATCGTCATGAAGGGCATGTCACCTCCAAGCATCATGTGCACGACGATGACGAACGCCTTCGAGCTCAACCACGACAACGACATCATCATCATGAAGATGCTCCACAAGCGCAAATGCACAAGTCCCAACAAGCCCTACTTCACGCCAAGTCCATGCTTCATGAGCAAAAGAGAAGACCGCGAGACGACCACCACCAAGACGGTGCTACGGCTACAACAACCACTTTGGCATCTTCGCCAAGTGCTATCAAGGCATCTTCGCCTTTGGACGTACGGCATCTTCCCCTACTCCCCACGTGTACACCTACATCGACTTTATCAAGTCCAAGGCGACCACCTACGAGCGAGGGTGACACTTCCATCTTCGGAAGCCCTTCAAGGAAGATGGCCGAGCATGGGAAATTCCCTTCGGTCATGGAGACGAGCTACGAGGTGCCACATCATATGGGCCTCCAACACCAAGACGGTGATAATAATGTCGAGCAAGGGCCATCCCCTTCGACTACGGCGACGAGCGTGAACCTCTTCAACAACATGAAGACGGCGCCCATATTGGACTCATACTCCGAGTCAAGCTACGCGACCGTGTATGGAGACATTTGCACCCATATCTCTCCGACACCCACATATGTCGAGATGCCCCAAGTGACATGTGAGGAGAGCCACTACCACATGAGTGACATGAGTGACTCCACCATACGTGACATGGAGAGCATTTCCTATGAGAGGATGAGTGTGACCACCACTAGCCCCACACATGAGAGCATGCCACACATCCTATGTGAGGTTGAGCGCCATTTGAGTGACTCCACCAACCATATGAGTGAGTGCATCTTCGAGGGAGTTAGTGAGCCACAACACTTAGTGAGTGAGGTAGTTGACACGGCATGTGAGGCCATTATGATTTCTAACAACTTAACCTCTACTCTTAGTGTGTTTTCTTCTTTGGTGCCAGGTCTCCTACATGACAACATGCCTATCCTTGACGAGTCTATTCCTCCATTGGAGACGACGATGGCCATGGTGGACGATGATGCACCCCCCACATGGTTCCATCAAGATGAAGATGACAACGAGTGGATCTTCGACACCTCACCTATAACACATGAGCCATGCTCCAAAGGTAACATAGGTGATGGTGCTTCTCTTGTACCACTAGTGGACTCTCTTGACATTGATTGCTCCCATGATGTTGACCCACCTATTCCCATGCTTCATGCTAGTGAGACTTCTTCATGCCTTGACTTACCTATTTACGATGAATATGATGATGAGCATGTTGAGTTGCCTAGTTGTGATGTTATGCTCCATAGGATATCATGTGAAAATTCTTTTGGTCACATCATGTTTGACAACCTATTGAACTTGTCATATGCTATGAGTGAGATCTAAAATATTGCATCATTACAATCTCAACATAGTAACTATGCATGCCCCATTAAAATCAATCCCATTTGCACTTATGGCATAGATGATGAGATGATGCTCATTGGCTTTTGTTTTTCATGTGATGATATTGCTATGCTTCCTTTACATGATTTGCGCAATTCATCTACTATGCCATGCCATGATCACTTTGTTCAAAATATGCTTTGTTTTGGATGTTGTCAATATTCTCCATGTGATGTTGCTACTAATGCTCATGAGGAGACCCCCATAGTTTCCTCATACATATTAGGAGATCTTGATGCATTTCATACTTTGCATGGTTTCCATGATTACTTGCACCATATGCATTCCATGAATAACAATGCTCTAGATATTTCTCATGATGCATTACATCCTTTGAGTCTCCATTATGACATACATCATAACAAACCTCTCATGATGGATGACATGTTTCTATATCATGCATCTCATTTATTTGAGCATTGGATATTTTGTGCTAACCGACACATGCCCGTGCTCATCATGATGGATGATGTGTACATATAACATGCACACACAATTTTCTCTTTGTCTTTGTTTTGTGTAGGTACTCATGCATACTCATCAACCTCTCAATCCCAAGAGTTGACGAAACGAGCTCTTGAGAGCAACGACGCTTTGGGACCCCGTGGACTATCCTTACCACCATTCCCTTCGCGCAAGGACTACGCGCATCTCTTTTACTTGGCTCTCACACGGCTATGGGCTATCTACCACTTGCCACCTTATGCCCATACTATCGTGTTCACTTTGCATGTTATACTTGTTTCTATGCCTTTGCCATGCAATTGTGACCCTTGCTTGCATTTACCCATGATGCACCATTATGATACTCCTATGTGTATTTGCATGCTTGGTGGAGATCCTTGTTGCTATTGCCATGTTTATCATGTGCCCCATGCTATCGATGCTTGATGTGTTGGGAGAGTTATGATGACCCATTGCTATTTACATATGGCATCTCACCAATACATTGATGATATTTTGCTCATATCTTGCTTTCATGCTTGTGCTATGACATGTGCATTATTCATGCCCACTATTTGCACACATGACATGCTTGCCATGATTCCTTCTAGTAAGTTGCATCTTCGCACTACTAGCTTTCTTAACTTGATCACTATGATTGTTTGCTTGGTTTCATCATCCATGTTCCACTATTACTCATTTTCTTGGGTTGATGACATATTTGTTCATGCCTCTCACATGATACATCTTGTTCATTGTCGCTTGCCTCCAATTGTTGCATGTATGCTTAGTGCTCTTGGAGACTTGGACACTTTACTTGTGATGCATGCTTGTTTGATTGAGCCTCTTGTATTTGGTTGTTCTCGCATCATATGCCTCCATACTATGCAATACTCCCTTGACCTTTCTTATGATGATCATGATGCATACACTTGTTGGGTATCTTACCACATGAATGATAGGTTTTGCACTTTCGCTAACCTCATTTGTTTTCCCGAGTGTTTGCCATGTTCTTTCATTTTGAAGGATTCACAAGGCGGTACCATCACGCGACATATTGGTTACGTGAAGGCATACAAGATGCGCAACTACATCATCCTTGAGACACTCCTAAAGGTGACCTCTTTCCCTTTGAGCCGTCCTCAAGTACGCTTATTGGATGGGTCACTCTTTCATTGTTGTTTCCATCTTGTTGTCTATATGATACATCCCGCAGACGGAGGAGCGACATTGGAGATTTGATGAGGACATGAATACCTTGGATACGACCAAAAATATTGCATACATGCATATTTGTCAGGTGATTTCTAATGCAAACTATTCAATAATCTATTTATGTTATCCAGAACAAAAATACTTCACACACTTTTGTGTTTTGTCTAATTGCAGGTGTATGGGACATTTGTACAATCCACATATGAAGATAAGGAAAAAGGAGAAGTTTAGGTTGTGTTCAAAAAGTCCTCTCACGTCACTTTTGGGCCAAGAGAAGATAGAGTCCAAGTCTCTCACGTTCTGGATTCAGATTCGGACTGCACAGACATACCTGACTCAAAACGCCAACAACTTTTTCATACGGACTCCGAATTGGGTGATTCTTTTTTTGTTGGAAAGTAGATTTCGTTCTCTTTCCAACCCAATTTGATTCACCTTCAAATTCGTCCGGAGTGTTGAGTTACGGACGAAACAATCTGACGTTGCAGCAGAATCCGAGTCAAACTACAAGCCCAAAGGTGTTGCATCACCTCCACTTGGGCCCATGAGCCTTGTACGACCTAGGGTTAGTTTTAGGCTGCCTTGGGACGTCCTCCCACCTCCTTGGCCGCCACCCCTTGCTCCTATATAAGTAGATCCATCTAGTAGCTTTTTCCTGAGGGTTTTGTTTAGATTAAAAGTTCGCCATAGCTGCAACTTCGCGTACTTCGTTTGTGTTCAACGACCAGACAAAGGCGTCACAGAACCCCACCTTGATCAATAAAGCTTTCATCTTATATTCGCAATATCCAGATTGCAATCTTAGTTTCTTGCTTGTTCTTCGTTTGCTCGCAGGAAACAGACCCTCGTGGTCAGGTTGATCGTGCTCCGGCGTGGTCAATAACCTCTCGGAGTTGGTTTAGCGATTGCTAAGGCGCAACGTCCTCGCATGTTCGTAGTCGGATCGTCAAAGTCGACTTCCACCAAAGCGATATCCATCATCTCATCGAAAGACGGGACACCTTTGCCTCTATCAAGATTGGCTCTATGGACCTTCACATTGAGGAGCGCTCGCACTTATTGGATGCACCTTCGGAACTCCACTCATGCCTCGACATCGAGCATTGGTACACCAATACCTCCATACTTGTTGATTGTGCTCATACATGTCATGCTCGATGTACATATCATACTCACCACAAGTTTGCACCCATACATGGATTGACTCACATTATGATTGCCTTGTTGCATCTTGTATTCCCATGTCATCCATGATATTTGAGCTTGTTCACTTCCTTAGCAAATTTGTTGTGATCTTCCTTGATGGCATATTCATACAACATGATCATATTGTCCACCATCAAGTGCATGATAGCTTACACATATTGAGCATCCATTGTCATGTTCATGCATTTGATAAACCATTCCATTATGACATCATTTTGCACCGTGGTTGCCTTGCTCATATTCATAACACATTTGTGTACACAATGATTGTTTTTCCTCCCATGAATGCTTTACATATCATTCTAGATCATCTTGATAAGCTTCATGTGCTTTGTCACACACTATCTTGCCGCACGGACTCATTCTTACATGATGGACACTTTGTGTGCGCTAACCATTGTATTTCCGAGTGTTGTTTGTGTTTGCTCCTTTTGCATGTATACCACTCCGGCGACACCTTGGAATACGTGGATTGCGCCATGCCCTCAACTTCGTCCAACTACAAGTCCGTCCACGACAACCGTTTCCATGGTGATGAGGATCACGATCCGAGGTCGGATCTTTCCCAAGGGGGGGGAGATGATGCGGAGCATCCCACGTTCATCCCCATGTACACTCCGACTTCTCTCCGAGCCCAAGAGGACATATGAAGAGACCTCGAGCATACGCCATTGGACACAAGGTGAACTCGATCCTCTCTAAACCTTCACTTTCCACACGTGAGACATGGTTGCTACTTCAAGCGCGGACCTTGTGCATACTCAGGTACACCAGAGGAGACCATGGAGAACCCAAGGACCAAGGTCGAGCGTGCGCGGAAGCATGGAAGAGGAGAAGGAAGAAGAGCCAGCTGCTACAGGCACCGGACATCCGGCCACAGCCCGGACATCCGCCAAGCCCGGACATCCGGCCCATCACCCGGAAATCCGGCCCCCTTCTATCCAGGGAGCTCCAGAATCGGCCAAGCCATCCCGGACATCCGGCCCCTCGCGAGCCACCGGACATCCGGCCCCTTCTCCCGGAAATCCGGCCCCTCCATCACCGAATGCATCTGGAAGACCCAGGCTAGCCCAGACATCCGGCCCTTCGTGAAGCCCCGGACATCCGGCCCCCAGCCCAGACATCCGGCACCTGCCTGTGTGCAAAGAGCGGGCCAAGGGCCATGTATCCCCCCTAGCACTATATATACTCCCCCCCCCACCTGATGAGGACATCAATACAATTGTTACACCCACAGCCCCTGCTGCTATACATACTGGACCAATTACTAGAGCTCGTGCACGCCAACTAAATTACCAGGTACTTTCGTTTCTTGGTAATGATTCCAATGTTCATGAGAATATGATGCTGCCTAAATTGGATACATTTGTTTTGCTTACAAATGAAGGGCCTAGCTTGGAGAAGGATGAACATTGGAGCAAGAACAAGCATGGAGATGATGGCATGCGCAAGGGGAACAAGAACGGAGTTACAAGTGATGATTTCAGGACTTTGAACCCACCATAATGGGTGCATGAAGCCTTGGACGAAATATACAAGATGCCACTTCATAAATTTCGTCCCGAGGCTATTTTAGGTGCTGCGTCACCTTATTATTGGGCCAGGCCCATGTAATTTCGAAATACATAAGTATAGGCTATTTTTAGAGTCTGTATGTGTGGGGAAACAAGAGATAGGGTTGATTTCAGGCCCCTCCACCAAGGGCCACGAAATTCCCCCCCTCTTCCTCCATATATACAGCCCTTAGGGCATCGTTTAGACTTTGGGTTTTGTTTAGATTAAAAGTTCGCCATAGCTGCAACTTCGCGTACTTCGTTTGTGTTCAACGACCAGACAAAGGCGTCACAGAACCCCACCTTGATCAATAAAGCTTTCATCTTATATTCGCAATATCCAGATTGCAATCTCAATTTCTTGCTTGTTCTTCGTTTGCTTGCAGGAAATAGACCCTCGTGGTCAGGTTGATCGTGCTCCGGCGTGGTCAATAACCTCTCGGAGTTGGTTTAGCGATTGCTAAGGCGCGACGTCCTCGCACGTTCGTAGTCGGATCGTCAAAGTCGACTGCCACCAAAGTGATATCCATCATCTCATCGACAGACGAGACACCTTTGCATCTATCAGGTGGTATCAGATTTCCAGGTTGCTCGGTGAGATTTTACAGTTTTTCGTAGTTTAGATCGAGTCTGTTCTTCATACCTACAGTCCACGAAAAAGCCAAAAAAAATTTAGGGTTAGTTCATCATATCCGAACCAATCTGAGCCTTTGCATAATCTTTTTAGGGTTTTGCTTTGTTGAATTTGCGGTTGCATCGTCGTGTCTAGTTGCTGGTCTTAGCGTTACTCTTTTAGAGTTTCGAGGTCTGGTCATAAGTTGTCACGCCGCCACCGCACCATCATCATCGCCCCTGTCACCTACCACCACCGCTCCGAATCCGTATCCATATACCACCACCAATCCGTATCCATATACCACCACCGATCCATATCCATATATTACCACCGCTGCCATATACCACCACCGCTGCCATATACCACCACCATATATCCACCACCAATTCGAGTTCCTTGCATATTAGGTGTGTTTTCGAGATCCATCTAGTTTCTGATTCGTGTTTCCTTGCCGGAGTAGGTCTGGAAACCACCCTCCGTTTAGGCCCAAAATTTTTCGAAAACGCATTTTTCAAAAAAAAATCTGGCTATCCTATTTTTAGGTGTTTCTGAGTGTTTTGAGACAGGTGCCATTATAGGAAGTTTTTTTTGGCCCGTTTCCAGTTTTTGGGTCCGGGCAGTCGAAAAAATGAAAAAAAAAATTGGTCGAAAAAATTTCGTGCCCATCCTGTTAGTTTGACCTAGGAAGAGTTTTGAGACACTCGCCATTATAGTGATTTTTCGCAAAAAAAAAGCAGCGCAAAAAAAAGAGCGCAAAAAAAAAGAGCGAATTTTTTTTCCAGAGTGTGCTTTTCCCTTGTTTACGTGCAGCGCCGTGATTTTGTTAGTGTTCTAGGCTCGCGTCTCTAGCACGGTCTAGCCTAGGACCAGCACAGTACCGTCGTGGAGCGTTTATTCAACTTTGCATCTCTGAATTGATTTTTGCTGACCCCTTTTGCTACCATATTATAAGCCTTTCCAGTTCCACATACATCTACGTCATGCGTTTGACTCCCTGGTAATCGCTCTATCCAAGCTTTGAGAGTTTTGACTACAATGGTTGCCAATCACCACCTGCTGCTGGGTAAGAACTGGTAAGAATTTGAGATTTGCTTGACGGGTTTGTGATACACCACCACCACTTCTTAGTAGTCTGTAGGATCATATTCTTGTGTGTTTCTATTTGCTGCTAACCATGGTAGGATCACAAGCCGATGAGACTGATTGGGAGAACCTGACGAACAAACAGCTACATGATAAATTTCAGCAAATGATGAGTGGACAGGTGCAAGATGTGCTAAACAGATTTGACGATGCCATGGAGAAGATAGATGGCATGGAGAAGACGTTCGAAACAAAGCTTGATAGCAAGTTTAATGAATTGCTCGCGCGTTTACCACCACCACCGCCAGCTGCACCTATCGCACCTCTGCAACACCAACACCAACGCATCCTTCCGAATCAGTATGGACGAGCGAAGCGTGTTCCTATTGAGGATGGCCAAACTTCTGGTGCTGCTGTTTCTGTTATTGATGCTTCTTTGGCTCCTGCTACTGCTGCTGCTGGTACCCAGGAGGATGATGAGTATGCGGGTGATTATGAGGATGAGGTTGATCAAAATCAGAACTACGTGCACCCACCAGCACCACCACCAGCAGGTCGACCTCAGGTATATATTCGTAATGGTAGGCCTGCACCACCACCGCAGGTACGAGATGATGTCCATATTCCAAAACTGAAATTGAATATTCCACCATTTGAGGGTAGATATGTTCCTGATATATATCTTACTTGGGAGTTAGAAACTGAACAACGTTTTACATGTTTACAATATCCCGAGGAGAGACGAGTTGCTGCTGCTGTTTGTGCTTTCACTAGTTTTGCATGTGTATGGTGGTCTGAACATTGTAGATTATATCCTATTCCAACTACTTGGGCTGCTTTGAAAACTGCTATGCGTACGCGTTGGGTTCCACCATATTATCAACGTGAATTGCTTCAAAAATTGCAGCGTTGAAGACAAGGGAAAAATTCTGTAGAAGAATATTATCAGGAATTACAAACTGGCATGATTAGATGTGGTATTGTTGAGGAGAATGAAGCTATGCTTGCACGTTTTCTGGGTGGATTAAATAGAGAGATTTAGACCATTCTAGACTATAAGGAGTATACTAATATCACTCGTTTATTCCATCTTGCTTGTAAAGCTGAACGTGAAGTGCAGGATCGACAAGCATTGGCGCGATCTAACTTTTGTGCAGGCCGACCTTCATCATGGACACCGCGTGCATCTTCTACTTCAACTGCACCAGCACCTCAATCAGGTGCCTCCTCCAGTCGTGATACAAGAAAACAGGCACAACCACCATTATCTGCCAAGAGCGCACCTGCTGGGCCTGCACAGAGTTCTTCTTCTTCCATGGCATCAACAGGGCACACAAGTGATATTATTTGTCGTCGTTGTAAGGGAGGAGGTCATTATGCGAGAGAATGCAAATCTCCGCATGTGATGATTGCTACCGCAGATGGTGGATATGAGTCCGCTAGTGACTATGATGAGTAGACTTTGGCTCTTATTACACGTGAAGAACATGGTGGAGATGATTCTGATCATGAGACGCAATACATGGCTCCTGAAGACGCTGACAGGTATGAATGTTTAGTTGCTCAACGTGTTTTGAGTGTGCAGGTCACACAAGCTGAGCAAAATCAGAGGCACAATTTGTTCCATACCAAGGGAGTTGTGAAGGAACGTTCTGTGCGCGTCATAATAGACGGAGGGAGCTGCAACAACTTGTCTAGCATGGAGATGGTGGAGAAGCTTTCTCTCACCACAAGACCACATTCACATCCTTACTACATCCAATGGTTCAAGAACAGCGGCAAGGTTAAGGTAACACGTACTATTCGTGTGCATTTTAGTATCTCTACATATGCTGATTATGTTGATTGTGATGTGGTACCTATGCAAGCATGTTCCTTATTACTTGGTAGACCATGGCAATTTGATAAAAACTCTGTACACCATGGTAGAAACAATCACTATACTCTTGTTCATAAGGATAAAAATATTACTTTGCTTCCTATGACTCCTGATTCCATTTTGAAAGATGATATTAATAGAGCTAATAAAGCAAAACAGGAGAAGAATAAGAGTGAAAATCAGATTGTGGCAAAAGAATTTGAGCAACAAATGAAACCTAATAATAAACCATCTACTGTTGCTTCTGAAATTAAATTGAAAAGTGCATGTTTATTTGCCACCAAATCTGATATTGATGAGCTAGATTTCAGCAAATCTGTTTGCTATGCTTTTGTGTGCAAAGAGGCATTATTTTCATTCGAGGACATGCCTTCCTCTTTGCCTCCTGCTGTCACTAACATTTTGCAGGAGTTCGCTGACGTCTTTCCACAAGACATGCCACCGGGATTACCGCCTATTCGAGGGATTGAGCATCAGATTGACTTAATTCCCGGTGCTTCACTGCCAAACCGTGCACCATACAGTACCAATCCAGAGGAGACGAAGGAGATTATGCGTCAAGTACAAGAGCTTCTCGACAAAGGTTATATACGCGAATCCCTTAGTCCTTGTGCTGTTCGTATTATTCTAGTGCCGAAAAAGGATGGTACATCACGTATGTGTGTTGATTGTAGAGGCATTAATAATATTACTATTCGTTATCGTCATCCTATTCCTAGGCTCGATGATATGCTTGATGAATTGAGTGGCTCTACAATATTCTCCAAAGTTGATTTGCGTAGTGGATACCATCAAATTCGTATGAAATTGGGAGATGAATGGAAAACAACATTTAAAACTAAGTTTGGATTATATGAGTGGTTAGTCATGTCTTTTGGGTTGACTAATGCACCTAGTACTTTCATGAGATTAATGAACGAAGTTTTACGTGCTTTCATTGGACGATTTGTGGTAGTTTACTTTGATGACATATTGATTTATAGCAGATCTTTGGAAGAACATTTGGAACATTTACGTGTTGTTTTTATTGCTCTACGTGATGCACGTTTGTTTGGTAACCTTGGGAAGTGCACCTTTTGCACCGACCGTGATGAGGACATGACCACCTTGGATATGACCAAAAATATTGCATATATGCATATTTGTCAGGTGATTTCTAGTGCAAACTATTCAATAATCTATTTATGTTATCCAGAACAAAAATACTTCACACACTTTTGTGTTTTGTCTAATTGCAGGTGTATGGGACATTTGTACAATCCACATAAGAAGATAAGGAAGAAAGAGATGTTTATTTGCTGTCCAAAAAGTTCTCTCACGTCACTTTTGGCCCAAGAGAAGATAGAGTCCAAGTCTCTCACGTTCTGGATTCAGATTCGGACTGCACAGACATACCTGACTCAAAACACACACAAGTTTTTCATACGGACTCCGAATTGGGTGATTCTTTTTTTGTTGGAAACTAGATTTCGTTCACTTTCCAACCCAATTGGAATCACCTTCAAATTCGTCCGGAGCGTTGAGTTGTGGACGAAACAATCTGATGCTGCAGCAGAATCCGAGTCAAACTACAAGTCCAAAGGTGTTACATCACCTCCACTTGGGCCCATTGGCCTTATACGACCTAGATTTAGTTTTAGGCTGCCTTGGGACGTCCTCCCACCTCCTTGGCCTCCACCCCTTGCTCCGATATAAGTAGATCCATCTAGTAGCTTTTTGCTTGGGATTTGTTTAGTTAAAAGTTAGCCATTGCAACTTCGTGTACTTCGTTTGTGTCCAACGACCAGACCAAGACCGCTTACGGATCCCCACCTTTATCAATACTTCATATATACTCGCAATATTCAGATTGCTTTTATCATATTCTTGCTTGTTCTTCGATTGCTTGCAGGAATAGACCTTCGTGGTCAGGTTGATTGTGCTCCGGCGTGGTCAATAACCTCTCGGACTTGGTTTAGCGATTGCTAAGGCGCAACGTCGTGCACGTTTGTAGTCGGATCGTCAAAGTCGTCTCCACCAAATCGATAGTTATCATCTCATCGAAAGATCGGGACACCCCCGCCTCTATCAAGTGGTATCCGAGTCAAACTACAAGTCCAAAGGTGTTACATCACCTCCACTTGGGCCCATTGGCCTTATACGACCTAGATTTAGTTTTAGGCTGCCTTGGGACGTCCTCCCACCTCCTTGGCCTCCACCCCTTGCTCCTATATAAGTAGATCCATCTAGTAGCTTTTTGCTTGGGATTTGTTTAGTTAAAAGTTAGCCATTGCAACTTCGTGTACTTCGTTTGTGTCCAACGACTAGACCAAGACCGCTTACGGATCCCCACCTTTATCAATACTTCATATATACTCGCAATATTCAGATTGCTTTTATCATATTCTTGCTTGTTCTTCGATTGCTTGCAGGAATAGACCTTTGTGGTCAGGTTGATTGTGCTCCGGCGTGGTCAATAACCTCTCGGAGTTGGTTTAGCGATTGCTAAGGCGCAACGTCGTGCACGTTTATAGTCGGATCGTCAAAGTCGTCTCCACCAAATCGATAGTTATCATCTCATCGAAAGATCGGGACACCCCCGCCTCTATCAGACCGAGTATCTTTTCTTGGCTATGTTGTTACTCCACAGGGAATTGAAGTTGATAAAGCCAAGATTGAAGCTATTGAGAGTTGGCCGCAGCCCAAAACGGTCACACAAGTGAGGAGTTTTCTTGGCCTCGCTGGATTCTATAGGCGTTTTGTGAGAGATTTCAGCACCATTGCTGCACCTCTCAATGAGCTTACAAAGAAAGATGTGCCTTTTCTTTGGGGTACCGCACAGGAAGAAGCCTTCTCGGTATTGAAAGATAAGTTGACAGATGCTCCTTTACTCCAACTTCCTGATTTTAATAAGACTTTTGAGCTTGAATTTGATGCTAGTGGAATTGGATTAGGCGGTGTGTTATTACAAGATGGCAAACCTGTTGCATACTTTTCTGAAAAATTGAGTGGGCCTAGTCTGAATTATTCTACTTATGATAAAGAATTATATGCTCTTGTTCGGACTTTAGAAACATGGCAGCATTATTTATGGCCCAAAGAATTTGTTATACATTCTGATCATGAATCTTTGAAACATATTAAAAGTCAAGCTAAACTGAATCGTAGACATGCTAAATGGGTTGAATTCATTGAGACTTTTCCTTATGTCATTAAACACAAGAAGGGAAAAGAAAATGTTATTGCTGATGCATTGTCTCGCCGCTATACTATGCTTTCACAACTTGACTTCGAAATATTTGGTTTGTGATAGAGGCAAAGGTGTCCCGTCTTTCGATGAGATGGTGGATTTCGCTTTGGTGGAAGTCGACTTTGACGATCCGACTACGAACGTGCGAGGACGTCGCGCCTTAGCAATCGCTAAACCAACTCCGAGAGGTTATTGACCACGCCGGAGCACGATCAACCTGACCACGAGGGTCTGTTTCCTGCGAGCAAACGAAGAACAAGCAAGAAACTGAGATTGCAATCTGGATATTGCGAATATAAGATGAAAGCTTTGTTGATCAAGGTGGGGTTCTGTGACGCCTTTGTCTGGTCGTTGAACACAAACGAAGTACGCGAAGTTGCAGCTATGGCGAACTTTTAATCTAAACAAAACCCAAAGTCTAAACGATGCCCTAAGGGCTGTATATATGGAGGAAGAGGGGGGGGGGATTTCGTGGCCCTTGGTGGAGGGGTCCGAAATCAACCCTATCTCTTGTTTCCCCACACATACGGACTCTAAGAATAGCCTATACTTATGTATTTCGAAATTACATGGGCCTGGCCCAATAATAAGGTGACGCAGCACCTAAAATAGCCTCGGGACGAAATTTATGAAGTGGCATCTTGTATATTTCGTCCAAGGCTTCATGCACACATTATGGTGGCTTCAAAGTCCTGAAATCATCACTTGTAACTCCGTTCTTGTTCCCCTTGCGCATGCCATCATCTCCATGCTTGTTCTTGCTCCAATGTTCATCCTTCTCCAAGCTAGGCCCTTCATTTGTAAGCAAAACAAATGTATCCAATTTAGGCAGCATCATATTCTCATGAACATTAGAATCATTACCAAGAAACGAAAATACCTGGTAATTTAGTTGGCGTGCACGAGCTCTAGTAATTGGTCCAGTATGTATAGCAGCAGGGGCTGTGGGTGTAACAATTGTATTGATGTCCTCATCATCCTCCCCTTCTTGAAATGAAGTCGTCCTCGACGGAAGTTCATCTTCCTCACCCACATAATGCTTCAAATCTGCAATGTTAAAAGTGGGACTAACCCCAAAATCTGCAGGCAGCTCAAGTTTATATGCATTATCATTTATTTTCTCTAACACCTTAAAGGGACCATCAGCACGTGGCATTAGCTTTGATTTGCGCAAATCAGGAAATCTATCCTTACGCAAATGTAACCAAACAAGATCTCCAGGTGCAAACACAACATGTTTTCTACCCTTATCTCCAGCAAGTTTATATTTAGCATTCATACGCTCAATGTTTTCCTTAGTTAACTCATGCATTTTTAAAATCAATTCAGCACGTTGTTTAGCATCAAAATTAACCTTCTCCGAAGATGGAAGAGGCAACAAATCAATAGGTGCACGAGGTAGGAAACCATACACAACTTCAAAAGGGCACATCTTAGTAGTAGAATGCAATGAACGATTATAAGCAAATTCAATATGAGGCAAGCATTCCTCCCACATTTTCTTATTATTCTTCAAAACAGCCCTAAGCATAGTAGACAACGTTCTATTGACTACTTCAGTTTGTCCATTATTTTGGGGGTGACAAGTAGTACTAAAAAGCAGTTTAGTCCCCAACTTAGCCCATAAACATCTCCAAAAGTGGCTAAGAAATTTAGTATCACGATCTGAAACAATAGTATTTGGCACACCATGCAAGCGAATAATTTCACGAAAGAACAAATCAGCAACATTAACAGCATCATCGCTTTTATGACATGGTATAAAGTGTGCCATTTTCGAGAATCTATCCACGACAACAAATATGCTATCCCTCCCCTTCTTTGTTCGAGGTAAACCTAAAACAAAGTCCATAGATATATCCTCCCAAGGAACACTAGGTACAGGCAAAGGCATATATAAACCATGAGGATTGAGTCGTGACTTAGCTTTTTGACATGTAGTGCATCGAGCAATAAAACGCTCAACATCCCGTCTCATCTTTGGCCAAAAGAAATGTGTAGCAAGTACATCCTCCGTCTTCTTCACGCCAAAGTGTCCCATTAATCCTCCTCCATGCGCCTCCTGCAACAACAAAAGACGAACGGAGCTAGCTAGAATGCATAGCTTGTTAGCACGAAACACAAATCCATCGTTAACGACAAACTTGTTCCACATTCTTCCTTCTTTACAACTCTGCATTACATCTTTAAAATCAGCATCATGCACATATTGATCTTTGATGGTCTCCAAACCAAATATTTTGAAGTCAAGTTGTGAAAGCATAGTATAGCGACGAGACAATGCATCAACAATAACATTTTCTTTTCCCTTCTTGTGTTTAATGACATAAGGGAAAGTCTCAATGAATTCAACCCATTTAGCATGTCTACGATTGAGTTTAGCTTGACTTTTAATATGTTTCAAAGATTCATGATCAGAATGTATAACAAATTCTTTGGGCCATAAATAATGTTGCCATGTTTCTAAAGTCCGAACAAGAGCATATAATTCTTTATCATAAGTAGAATAATTCAGACTAGGCCCACTCAATTTTTTAGAAAAGTATGCAACAGGTTTGCCATCTTGTAATAACACACCTCCTAATTCAATTCCACTAGCATCACATTCAAGCTCAAAAGTCTTATTAAAATCAGGAAGTTGGAGTAAAGGAGCATGTGTCAACTTATCTTTCAATACCGTGAAGGCTTCTTCCTGTGCGGTACCCCAAACAAAAGGCACATCCTTCTTTGTAAGCTCGTTGAGAGGTGCAGCAATGGTGCTGAAATCTCTCACAAAACGCCTATAGAATCCAGCGAGGCCAAGAAAACTCCTCACTTGTGTGACCGTTTTGGGCTGCGGCCAACTCTCAATAGCTTCAATCTTGGCTTTGTCAACTTCAATTCCCTGTGGAGTAACAACATAGCCAAGAAAAGATACTCGGTCGGTGCAAAAGGTGCACTTCCCAAGGTTACCAAACAAACGTGCATCACGTAGAGCAATAAAAACAGCACGTAAATGTTCCAAATGTTCTTCCAAAGATCTGCTATAAATCAGTATGTCATCAAAATAGACTACCACAAATCGTCCAATGAAAGCACGTAAAACTTCGTTCATTAGTCTCATGAAAGTACTAGGCGCATTAGTTAACCCAAAAGGCATGACTAACCACTCATATAATCCAAACTTAGTTTTAAATGCTGTTTTCCATTCATCTCCCAATTTCATACGAATTTGATGGTATCCACTACGCAAATCAACTTTGGAGAATATTATAGAGCCACTCAATTCATCAAGCATATCATCTAGCCTAGGAATAGGATGACGATAACGAATAGTAATATTATTAATGCCTCTACAATCAACACACATACGTGATGTACCATCCTTTTTCGGCACTAGAATAATAGGAACAGCACAAGGACTAAGGGATTCGCGTATATAACCTTTGTCGAGAAGCTCTTGTACTTGACGCATAATCTCCTTCGTCTCCTCTGGATTGGTACGGTATGGTGCACGGTTTGGCAGTGAAGCACCGGGAATTAAGTCAATCTGATGCTCAATCCGTCGAATAGGAGGTAATCTCGGTGGCACGTCTTGTGGAAAGACGTCAGCGAACTCCTGCAAAATGTTAGTGACAGCAGGAGGCAAAGAGGAAGGCACGTCCTCGAATGAAAATAATGCCTCTTTGCACACAAAAGCATAGCAAACAGATTTGCTGAAATCTAGCTCATCAATATTAGATTTGGTGGCAAATAAACATGCACTTTTCAATTTAATTTCAGAAGCAACACTAGATGGTTTATTATTAGGCTTCATTTGTTGCTGAAATTCTTTTGCCACAATCTGATTTTCACTCTTATTCTTCTCCTGTTTTGCTTTATTAGCTCTATTAATATCATCTTTCAAAATGGAATCAGGAGTCATAGGAAGCAAAGTAATATTTTTATCCTTATGAACAAGAGTATAGTGATTGTTTCTACCATGGTGTACAGAATTTTCATCAAATTGCCATGGTCTACCAAGTAATAAGGAACATGCTTGCATAGGTACCACATTACAATCAACATAATCAGCATATGTAGAGATACTAAAATGCACACGAACAGTACGTGTTACCTTAACCTTGCCGATGTTGTTGAACCATTGGATGTAGTAAGGATGTGGATGTGGTCTTGTGGTGAGAGAAAGCTTCTCCACCATCTCCATGCTAGCCAAGTTGTTGCAGCTCCCTCCGTCTATTATGACGCGCACAGAACGTTCCTTCACAACTCCCTTGGTATGGAACAAATTGTGCCTCTGATTTTGCTCAGCTTGTGTGACCTGCACACTCAAAACACGTTGAGCAACTAAACATTCATACCTGTCAGCGTCTTCAGGAGCCATGTATTGCGTCTCATGATCAGAATCATCTCCACCATGTTCTTCACGTGTAATAAGAGCCAAAGTCTCCTCATCATAGTCACTAGCGGACTCATATCCACCATCCGCGGTAGGAATCATCACACGCGGATATTTGCATTCTCTCGCATAATGACCTCCTCCCTTACAACGACGACAAATAATATCACTTGTGTGCCCTGTTGATGCCATGGAAGAAGAAGAACTCTGTGCAGGCCCGGCAGGTGCGCTCTTGGCAGATAATGGTGGTTGTGCCTGTTTTCTTGTATCACGGCTGGAGGAGGCACCGGATTGAGGTGCTGGTGCAGTTGAAGTAGAAGATGCACGCGGTGTCCATGATGAAGGTCGGCCTACAGAAAAGTTAGTTCGCGCCAATGCTTGTCGATCCTGCACTTCACGTTCAGCTTTACAAGCAAGATGGAATAAACGAGTGATATTAGTATACGCCTTATAGTCTAGAATGGTCTGAATCTCTCTATTTAATCCACCCGGAAAACGTGCAAGCATAGCTTCATTCTCCTCAACAATACCACATCGAATCATGCCAGTTTGTAATTCCTGATAATATTCTTCTACAGAATTTTTTCCTTGTCTTAAACGCTGCAATTTTTGAAGCAATTCACGTTGATAATATGGTGGAACCCAACGCGTACACATAGCAGTTTTCAAAGCAGCCCAAGTAGTTGGAATAGGATATAATCTACAATGTTCAGACCACCATACACATGCAAAACTAGTGAAAGCACAAACAGCAGCAGCAACCCGTCTCTCCTCAGGATATTGTAAACATTTAAATCATTGTTCAGTTTCTAACTCCCAAGTAAGATATATATTAGGAACATATCTACCCTCAAATGGTGTCAGTTTAGGAATATGGACATCATCTCGTACCTGAGGTGGTGGTGCAGGCCTACCATTACGAATATATACCTGAGGTCGACCTGCTGGTGGTGGTGTTGGTGGCTGCACGTAGTTCAGATTTTGATCAACCTCATCCTCATAATCGCCCTCATAGTCATCATCCTCCTGGGTACCAGCAGCAGCAGTAGCACG
Source organism: Triticum dicoccoides (assembly GCF_002162155.2). Lineage (NCBI taxonomy): Eukaryota > Viridiplantae > Streptophyta > Magnoliopsida > Poales > Poaceae > Triticum > Triticum dicoccoides. The sequence continues at coordinate 324,158,932 of NC_041393.1, read as the reverse complement.
AGCCAAAGAAGCATCAACAACAGGAACAGCAACACCAGAAGTTTGGCCATCCTCAATAGGAACACGCTTCGCTCGTCCATACTGATTCGGAAGGAGGCGTTGTTGTTGTTGTTGCAGAGGTGCGATAGGTGCAGCCGACGGTGGTGGTGGAAAACGCGCGAGCAATTCATTAAACTTGCTATCAAGCTTTGTTTTGAATGTCTTCTCAATGCCATCTACCTTCTCCATGGCCTCGTCAAATCTGCTTAGCACATCTTGCACCTGTCCACTCATCATTTGCTGAAATTTATCATGTAGCTGTTTGTTCGTCAGGTTCTCCCAATCAGTCTCATCGGCTTGTGATCCTACCATGGTCAGCAGCAAATAGAAACACACAAGAATATGATCCTACAGACTACTAAGAAGTGGTGGTGGTGTATCACAAACCCGTCAAGCAAATCTCAAATTCTTACTAGTTCTTACCCAACAACAGGTGGTGATCGGCAACCGTTGTAGTCAAAACTCTCAAAGCTTGGATAGAGCGATTACTAGGGAGAGTCAAACGCACGACGTAGATGTATGTGGAGCTGGGAAGGCTTATAATATGGTAGCAAAAAAGGATCTGCAATAATCAATTCAGAGATGCAAAGTTGAATAAACGCTCAACGACGGTACTGTGCTGGTCCTAGGCTAGACTGTACTAGAGACGCGAGCCTAGAACACTAACAAAATCACGGCGCTGCACGTAAACAAGGGAAAAGCACACTCTGGATTTTTTTTCGCTCTTTTTTTTGCGCTGTTTTTTTTGCGAAAAATCACTATAATGGCGAGTGTCTCAAAACTCTTCCCAGGTCAAACTGACAGGATGGGCACGAAATTTTTTTGACCAATTTTTTTTTCGACTGCCCAGACCCAAAAACTGGAAACGGCTCAAAAAAAACTTTCTATAACGGCGACTGTCTCAATACGCTGAGAAACACCTAAAAATAGGATAGCCAGAAATTTTTTCGACAAGTGCGTTTTCGGAAAATTTTGGGCCTAACCGGAGGGTGGTTTTTTTTTCCGAAACCTACTCCGGCAAGGAAACACGAATCAGAATCTAGATGGATCTCGAAAACAAACCTAATATGACAAGAACTCGGATTGGTGGTGGATATATGGTGGTGGTATATGGCAGCGGTGGTGGTATATGACAGTGGTGGTGGTATATGGATACGGATTCGAAGCGGTGGCGGAAAAGCGGTGGTGGTAGGTGGCAGGGGCGATGATGATGGTGCGGCGGCGGCGTGACAACTTATGACCAGAACTCAAAACTCTAAAAGACTAGACTCTAAGACCAGCAACTAGACACGACGATGCAACCGCAAATTCAACAAAGCAAAACCCTAAAAAGATTATGCAATGGCTCAGACTGGTTCGGATATGATGAACTAACCCTATTTTTTTGTGGCTTTTTCGTGGACTATAGGTATGAAGAAAAGACTCGATCTAAACTACGAAAAACTGTAAAATCTCACCGAGCAACCTGGAAATCTGATACCACTTGATAGAGACAAAGGTGTCCCGTCTTTCGATGAGATGATGGATTTCGCTTTGGTGGAAGTCGACTTTGACGATCCGACTACGAACGTGCGAGGACGTATCGCCTTAGCAATCGCTAAACCAACTCCGAGAGGTTATTGACCACGCCGGAGCACGATCAACCTGACCATGAGGGTCTGTTTCCTGCGAGCAAACGAAGAACAAGCAAGAAACTGATATGGCACTCTGGATATTGCGAATATAAGATGAAAGCTTTATTAATCAAGGTGGGGTTCTGTGACGCCTTTGTCTGGTCGTTGAACACAAACAAAGTATGCGAAGTTGCAGCTATGGCGAACTTTAATCTAAACAAAACCCAAAGTCTAAACGGTGCCCTAAGGGCTGTATATATGGAGGAAGAGAGGGGGAATTTCGTGGCCCTTGGTGGAGGGGTCCGAAATCAACCCTATCTCTTGTTTCCCCACACATACGGACGCTAAAATTAGCCTATACTTATGTATTTCGAAATTACATCGGCCTGGCCCAATAAAAAGGTGACGCATCACCTATAATAGCCTCTGGACGAAATTTATGAAGTGACATCTTGTATATTTCGTCCAAGGCTTCATGCACTCGTTATGGTGGCTTCAAAGACCTGAAATCATCACTTGTAACTCCGTTCTTGTTCTCCTTGCGCATGCCATCATCTCCATGCTTGTTCTTGCTCCAATGTTCATCCTTCTCCAAGCTAAGCCCTTCAATTGTAAGCAAAACAAATGTATCCAATTTAGGCAGCATCATATTCTCATGAACATTATAATCATTACCAAGAAACGAAAGTACCTGGTAATTTAGTTGGCGTGCGCGAGCTCTAGTAATTGGTCCAGTATGTATAGCAGCAGGGGCTGTGGGTGTAACAATGGTATTGATGTCCTCATCACTCTTATTTTACAAGGATTAACATGAAGAGGGAGAATGCCGACAGCTGGGATTCTGGGCTAGAAAAGGAGCAAATATTGGAGACCTATTATGCACAGCTCCAAAAGTCCTGAAACTCCACGAAAGTCATTTTTGGAATTAATGATAATTATTGAGTGAAAGAAGTACCAGAGGGGGCCCACACCCTGGCCACGAGGGTGAGGGGTGCGCCCACCCTTACAGGGCGCGCGCCCCTGCCTCGTGGGCCCCCTGGTGGCCCTCCGGTGCCCATCTTCTGCTATATGCAGTCTTTTACCCTGGAAAAAATCGTAAGCAAGCTTGCGAGACGAAACTCTGCCACCACGAGGCGGAACCAATCTAGGGCTCCGACGGAGCTGTTCTGCCTGGGAAACCAACGATCCTCTCATTGGGAGGGGGTCAATCTCCATCAACATCTTCACCAGCACCATCTCCTCTCAAACCGTAGTTCATCTCTTGTATCCAATCTTTGTACCAAAACCTCATATTGGTACCTGTGGGTTGCTAGTAGTGTTGATTACTCCTTGTAGTTGATGCTAGTTGGTTTGTTTGGTGGAAGATCATATGTTTAGATCCTTAATGCATATTAATACCCCTCTGATTATGAACATGAATATGCTTTGTGAGTAGTTACGTTTGTTCCTGAGGACATGGGTGAAGTCTTACTATTAGTAGTCATGTGAATTTGGTATTCGTTCGATATTTTGATGAGATGTATGTTGTCTCTCCTCTAGTGGTGTTATGTGAACGTCGACTACATGACACTTCACCATTATTTGGGCCTAGAGGAAGGCATTGGGAATGATAAGTAGATGATGGGTTGCTAGAGTGACAGAAGCTTAAACCCTAGTTTATGCGTTGCTTCGTAAGGGGCTGATTTGGATCCACTTGTTTCATGCTATGGTTAGGTTTACCTTAATACTTCTTTTGTAGTTGTGGATGCTTGCAATAGGGGTTAATCATAAGTGGGATGCTTGTCCAAGGAAGGGCAGTACCCAAGCACCGGTCCACCCACATATCAAATTATCAAAGTAACAAACGCAATCATATGAGCGTGATGAAAACTAGCTTGACGATAATTCCCATGTGTCGTCGGGAGAACTTGTCCAAGGATTGGGCCACCTTGCTGCACCTTATTTACTTTTATTGCTTGTTACCCGTTACAAATTATCTTATCACAAAACTATCTGTTACCTACAATTTCAGTGTTTGCTGAGAATACCTTACTGAAAACTGCTTGTCATTTCCTTCTGCTCCTCGTTGGGTTCGACACTCTTACTTATCGAAAGGACTACGATAGATCCCCTACACTTGTGGGTCATCATGGACACCGGCAAGTGACGTTCAAGTTAATATTCCACAACAAGAAGTACAACAATGAAAAGCTAAGTTCAAATTTTTTCAAAGAAACTTCTTTGTTGTAGAGCTATCTTCCTTGAATGTTTTTTGCTATTGCAAGTAAAACCTCCACGCGAGGGAACCTTGTCTAGTTTAGCTGTGATCTTATTTTGTTTTGAGTATGCTCAACAATATAAGAAGCTTCTCTGAGACTGCCAAGGTACCTTGCCAGCGGTGGCACTTCCAGTAGGCTGCTAAGGATCCATTCCTCACGCGCTCACGGCAAGTATGCGCGCCGGCAAGTTTCCAAATAGCATAGGGCATAAACCATGCAAAACAGAGTCGAACAAGGGAAACAAAACACATTCATCAAACATGAATAACAGTAGATATTCATTCAGAAACGCCCGATATCATTTCTTCTTAAACGTTTCGGCCGCAGGGTTACATTAGGCACAGTACAAGAGGCAAAAGAAAATAACTTGACCGAGGCACGATCCATCTTCAAGAGTCGACTTAGTACTATTTATACTTAGTCGGAATTGTTGTCCTCGATCTTGACGTTGGGGAGCCCTCATCATCTTCACTCTTGCTCGAGGAGTCAGCATCGATGTTGTGCTCTCTACACAGTACTCCAGGTGAGCACTCAAAGCCCCGAAGAACTTCATGAAGAGCGTGTCAAATCCAACCAGCCTGAAGTGGAGGATGTGTCCCTCGCCTAAGTTGCGAGCACAGATGAAAAACTTCCATCCCCTCATCAAATACATGATGCCATTGGGAGAAGTCTCAATAGCCACCCAGATGGGACAGTTGCAGCTACCGTCGACTCGCAGCCATAGGTCGGGCTGATGGTTGTCTTCCATTGCCCTAGCGAAGAGATTTGGGAGTTGCAACCAGCTGCGCGGAAGATGACACAGCTCCACGGTGTATTCATGCGATGTGTGATGAGGACATGACTACCTCGAATACGACAAAAAATATTGCATATATGCATATTTGTCAGGTGATTTCTAGTGCAAACTATACAATAATATATTTATGTTATGCAGAACAAAAATACTTCACACACTTTTGTGTTTTGTCTAATTGCAGGTGTATGGGACATTTGTACAATCCACATATGAAGATAAGGCAAAAGGAGGAGTTTGGGATTTGTTCAAAAAGTCCTCTCACGTCACTTTTGGGCCAAGAGAAGATAGAGTCCAAGTCTCTCACGTTCTGGATTCAGATTCGGACTGCACAGACATACCTGACTCAAAACGCCAACAACTTTTTCATACGAACTCCGAATTGGGTGATTCTTCTTTTGTTGGAAACTAGATTTCGTGCTCTTTCCAACTCAATTGGATTCACCTTCAAATTAGACCGGAACATTAAGATATCGACGAAACAATCTTGATAGAGGCGAGGGTGTCCCGATCTTTCGATGAGATGATAACTATCGATTTGGTGGAGACGACCTTGACGATCCGACTACAAACGTGCACGACATTGCGCCTTAGCAATCGCTAAACAAATCTCCTGAGGTTACTGACGATGCCGGAAGCACGGTCAGCCTGACCACGAAGGTCTATTCCTGCAAGCAATCGAAGAACGAGCAAGAATATGATAAAGCAATCTGAATATTGCGAATATATATGAAGTATTGATAATGGTGGGGATCCGGAAGCGGTCTTGGTCTGGTCGTTGGACACAAACGAAGTACACGAAGTTGCAATGGCTAACTTTTAACTAAACAAATCCCAAGGAAAAACTACTAGATGGATCTACTTATATAGGAGCAAGGAGTGGCGGCCAAGGAGGTGGGAGGACGTCCCAAGGCAGCCTAAAACTAAATCTAGGTCGTACAAGACCAATGGGCCCAAGTGGAGGTGATGTAACACCTTTGGACTTGTAGTTTGACTCGGATTCTGCTGCAACATCAGATTGTTTCGTCCACAACTCAACGCTCCGGACGAATTTGAAGGTGATTCCACTTGGGTTGGAAAGTGCACGAAATCTAGTTTCCAACAAAAAAAGAATCACCCAATTCGGAGTCCGTATGAAAAACTTGTGTAAGTTTTGACTCAGGTATGTCTGTGCAGTCCGAATCTGAATCCAGAACGTGAGAGACTTGGACTCTATCTTCTCTTGGGCCAAAAGTGACGTGAGAGAACTTTTTGGACATCAAAGAAACATCTCTTTCTTCCTTATCTTCATATGTGGATTGTACAAATGTCCCATACACCTGCAATTAGACAAAACACAAAAGTGTGTGAAGTATTTTTGTTCTGGATAACACAAATAGATTATTGAATAGTTTGCACTAGAAATCACCTGACAAATATGCATATATGCAATATTTTTGGTCATATCCAAGGTAGTCATGTCCTCATCATCCTCCCCTTCTTGAAAATAAAGCCGTCCTCGGCGTTGCTTAATCTGAAATGTGGCTAACAAAAGAGACAAGGTGTACATGTTGTATATGTATATGTCATCCATTTTTACTTCCCTTGATTTTTGCATATATGACACATGAATAGATGAGTAACTTGCATAGTTCATAAAATCTAAAGCCAAAAAATTAGCACAAGAAGTAGAAGGCATGAAAATATTGCAACACAGTTTGCACATATAAGTGAAGCTCTTATTCATTTCAAAAGATTGACAATGTTCATAATTAAACCATCCCAACATTGGTGAATAAACCTTACTTGCATCAAATTTACATGCTACAACATGCTTAAATAAGCAAACATGCAATAAGTCATTCAACACAGAATCATCACCAAGATTAGAGGTCATATCAAAATGATTAAACATTGGTTCTTTTGCATCAATAGTTAATTCAATGGGTGCACTCAAAATTGTTGGTATTTCAGTTGTTTGATCACATGGCAAAGTCAAATTATCAACGTAGTCCTCTAAAATAGGTGGTGTGATCAAAGTAGTGGGTAGCTCATCAGATGGTGCATTCAAATTGACAAGGCATTCATCATTCTCATGTAGAGATGGAAGATCAGTACCTTTGTCATTACCTCTTATGATCAACTCAGATGATGTAGCCACTCTCGGGGGCGATGTGTCACATGGTGGAGGTGATGTAGTCCTGACAACAACGGATGTGGTTGTCATAGTATGCCTAGTAGTTGAAGGAACAATCATATCAACTCTTGGAATGTGCACCGTGCGCTTGTTCTCCTCGTGGCCAACACGTCGTTTTATTTCCTGTTCAGCTTTGCAAGCAAGATGAAACAAATGGTCCATAGGATAACACTCTTCATGAATTAGTATCTCTTGAATATCACGGTTTAATGCTCCCCCAAAATCTATCCATAAAATCATCTTCACTTTCTTCTAAAGAGGAATGCAACAAGGTAGTTTGTAAATCATCATAATATTTTGTTACAGTTTCACTACCTTGTTTTAAGTGTTGCAACTTCTTAATCATGTCACGAGTATAATAAGCAGGGACGAAAGTATGTCGCATGGCAAGTTTCAAATCATCCCAAGTAGTAGGTATATAATCAGGGTGTAACCGACAATATTCACTCCACCAAACCAAAGCATAACCAGTGAAAGAACCAACCGCAACCTTAACCTTTTTATGTTCATTGAAATTATGGGAAGCAAATATATTTTTTATGTCGAACTCCCATTCAATATATAAAGCAGGTTTAAAACGGCCATTAAATGGTGGTATATATACATTAACCTGATCATGTGCATTTGGATGTTTGTGCACCTCTCGTGACGGTTGTGGTATTTGCAAAGGTGGTGGCACGTCTCCCGCGATCGACAAAGCCCATGAATTGACTCTGGATCCTGTCATGATTAGTAGAACAAGAAACAAAACCCAAAAATAATGTTCCTATAACTACTAGGATGTGGTGGTAAAATGCTCACAGTAAAGCAAATATCAATGTCTTACAAGTTCTTACCATGCAGCAGGCGGTGATCGGCAACCAGCAGTGTCAAGTAACTCCGAATATTGAGTAAAGCGATTGCCAGGGGAGCATACATATACACGGTGTAGAAATATGTGGAGCTGGGTTGGCTATATATGATAGCAAAAGATTAGCAATAATCAATTCAAAGATGCAATGTTGAATAAACGCTCAACGACGGTACTGTGCTGGTCCTAGGCTAGACCGAACTAGAGACGCGAGCCTAAAACACTAATGAGGTCACGTCGTAGCACAACTAGCATCAATGAAGGACACTAAGTAGCTCTGGACAGCAAGATATAAGTGAAGATCACAACGGCAGTAAAGATAATGAAGTGAAACAACAGCCAAGCAGGATATATCAACAACTTTGTCTCCAACTTTCCTCTGAAAAAGTTTGTGCCGATTTTTTTGTTTTTTTTCTTCTCTCTTTTTTTTCCTCACACTTTTTTTTCTTTCTCTCCTTTTTTTTTCTCTGACTTTTTTTTCTCCTTTTTTTTCTCTCGTTTTTTTCTCTCTTTTTTTTCTCCCTCTTTCCAAAACAAACTAATCCAAAGGTGTTGCATCACCTCCAATTGGGCCCATGAGCCATGTACGACCTAGGGTTACTTTTAAGCTGCCTTGGAACGTCCTCCCACCTCCTTGGCCGCCACCCCTTGCCCCTATATAAGTAGATACATCTAGTAGCTTTTTCCTTGGGATTTGTTTAGTTAAAAGTTAGCCATTGTAACTTCGTGTACTTCGTTTGTGTCCAACGACCAGAACAAGACCGCTTACGGATCCCCACCTTTATCAATACCTCATATATACTCGCAATATTCAGATTGCTTTTATCATATTCTTGCTTGTTCTTCGATTGCTTGCAGGAATAGACCTTCGTGGTCAGGTTGATTGTGCTCCGGCGTGGTCAATAACCTCTCGGAGTTGGTTTAGCAGTTGCTAAGGCGCAACGTCGTGCACGTTTGTAGTCGGATCGTCAAAGTCATCTTCACCAAATCGATAGTTATCATCTCATCAAAAGATCGGGACACCTCCGCCTCTATCAAGTGGTATCAGTTTTCAGGTTGCTCGGGGAGAATTTGTAGTTTCCCATAGATTAGATTTATTTTCTTACCTATTGTCCAAGAAAAAGCCACAAAAAGTTAGATCTATTCATCCTTTGTCCAAGCCAGTTTGAGCCTTTGCAATTTTCTATTCATTGTTTGCATTATTTAATTATCAGTTGCATCGCCGTGTCGAGTTGCTGGTCTTACTGTCTAGTTCCGTTAGAGTTTCGAGTTCTGTTCACATTAGTCACGCTGCGCTGCATCATTATCCCTTCTGTTGTCCACCATCCATCCATCAATTTCCATCATGTGCTACCCACCGTTCATTGTCATAATCCTCATTGAGATCGTTCACATCTTCGCTTGATCCAATCTGCATCTTATCTAGTTTGTTTTGAAAAGAGAGAGAAAAAAAGATGGAGAAAAAAAAGAAAAAAGTAAAAAAAAGCGTGAGGAAAAAAAGAGATAAGAGAAAAAAAATCGGATCTATCTAGACTCAATCTCGTAGTTGAATTCGGACTGGAATCTGTTTTGTGCACTGTTCAGTAAAAAAGACATAACTTCCTCATACGAAGTCCGTTTTGGCTCCACAAATACTCAAATTAAAGCTAGCGACTAGACGCATCTGAATAGTTGCAAAAGCTAGTTCAATATTTGGTGTCTTAAAATCAGATTCTAAATATGTATTTTTGCCCTCCGAAGTTCACACATACAGTTTGTTCCAGTTTTTTAGGCCAGTTTTAGAATTCTGTGACTCCTCATATCAATTCGGAATTGAGTGATTCTTTTTGCATTGGAAAGCTTGAGTTAGTAGCAAACTTTTCAACAGGAAAGTTGGAGAGAGATATGTTATATATCCTGCTTGACAGTTGTTATTCATCATTATCTTTACTGCCGTTGTGATCTTCACTTATATCTTAGTATTCAGAGCTACTTATCCTTCATTGATGCTAGTTGTGCTATGTCGTGACCTCATTAGTGTTCTAGGCTCGCGCCTCTAGTCCGGTCTAGCCTAGGACCAGCATAGTACCATCGTTGAGCGTTTATTCAACATTGCATCTTCGAATTAATTATTGCTAATCTTTTGCTACCATATATAGCCAACCCAGCTCCACATATTTCTACACCATGTATACGTACGTTCCCCTGGCAATCGCTTTACTCAATCTTTGGAGTTACTTGACACTGCTGGTTGCCGGTCACCCCCTGCTGCATGGTAAGAACTTGTAAGACATTGATATTTGCTTTACTGTGAGCGTTTTACCACCACATCCTAGTAGTTATAGGAACATTATTTTTGGATTTTGTTTCTTGTTTCTACTAATCATGACAGGATCCAGAGTCAATTCATGGGCTTTGTCGATCGCGGGAGACATGCCACCACCTATGCAAATACCACAACCGTCACGAGAGGTGCACAAGCATCCAAATGCACATGATCAGGTTCATGTTTCTATACCACCATTTAATAGCCATTTTAGACCTGCTTTATATATTGGATGGGAGTTCGACATAAATAATATATTTTCTTCCCATAATTTTGATGAACGTAAAAAAGTTACGGTTGCGGTTGGTTCTTTCACTGGTTATGCTTTAGTTTGGTGGAGTGAATATTGTTGGTTACACCCTGATTATGTACCTAATACTTGGGATGATTTAAAACATGTCATGAGAGATAGATTCGTCGATGTTTATTATACTCATGACATGATTAAAAAAACTAGAAGATTTAAAACAAGGTACTGACACTGTAACAAAATATTATGATGATTTACAAACTACCTTGTTGCACTCATTTTTAGAAGAAAGTGAAGAAGATTTTATGGATAGATTTTGGGGAGGATTAAACCATGATATTCAGGAGATACTAATTCATGAAGAGTGTTATCCTATGGACCATTTATTTTGTCTTGCTTGTAAAGTTGAACAGGAAATAAAACGATGTGTTGCCCACAAGGAGAACAAGCGCACGGTGCACATTCCAACTATTGATACAGATGTTTCTTCAACTACTAGGCGTACTATGACAACCACATCCATTGTTGCGAGGACTACGCCATCTCCATCATGTGACACATCACCATCGAGGGTGCCTGCATCATCTGAGTTGATCATAAGAGGTAATGACAAAGGTACGCATTTTCCACTTTCACATGAGAATGATGCATGCCTAGTTAACTTGAATACATCATGTGTTGAGTTACCTATTGATTTATGCACAACACCTATTTTAGAGACTCGTGTTACTGTCATGAATGCGTCATGTGATCAAACAACTGAAGTACCAACAATTTTGAGTGCGCCCATTGAATTAACTGTTGATGTCAAAGAACCATGCGAATTAGGAAATAAATAAGATTTAGATCAAATACATTTTAAAATAATTGTGCCAATGTTTAATCATTTTGATATGACCTCTAATCTTGGTGATCATTCTGTGTCAAATGACTTATTGCATGTTTTCTTATTTAAGCATGTTGTAGCATGTAAATTTGATGCACCAAAGGTTTATTCACCAATGTTGGGATGGTTTAATGATGAATATTGTCAATCTTTTGATATGAATAAGGGCTTCACTTATATGTGCAAACTGAGTTGCAATATTTTCATGCCTTCTACTTATGATAATATTTTGGCTTTATATTTTATAATCTATGAAGGTTCCTCATGTATACATGTGTCATATGTGCAAAACTCAAGGGAAGTAAAAATGGATGATATATACATATACCAAATGTACACCTTGTCTCTTTTGTTAGCCACATTTCAGATGAAGCAACGCCGAGGACGGCTCTGTTTTCAAGAAGGGGAGGATGATGAGGACATGACTACCTCGAATATGACCAAAAATATTGCATACATGCATATTTGTCAGGTGATTTCTAGTGCAAACTATACAATAATGTATTTATGTTATCCAGAACAAAAATACTTCACACACTTTTGTGTTTTGTCTAATTGCAGGTGTATGGGACATTTTTACAATCCACATATGAAGATACTTTGGCGTGAAGAAGATGGAGGACGTACTTGCTACACATTTTTTTGGCCAAAGATGAGACGGGATGTTGAGCACTTTGTTGCTCGCTGCACTACATGTCCAAAAGCTAAGTCACGACTCAATCCTCATGGTTTATATCTGCCTTTGCCTGTACCTATTGTTCCTTGGGAGGATATATCTATGGACTTTGTTTTAGGTTTACCTCGAACAAAGAAGGGGAGACAAAGCATATTTGTTGTCGTGGATAGATTCTCGAAAATGGCACACTTTATACCATGTGATAAAAGCGATGATGCTGTTAATGTTGCTGATTTGTTCTTTCGTGAAATTATTCGCTTGCATTGTGTATCAAATACTATTGTTTTAGATCGTGATACTAAATTTCTTAGCCACTTTTGGAGATGTTTATGGGCTAAGTTGGGGACTAAACTGCTTTTTAGTACTACTTGTCACCCTCAAACTGATGGACAAACTGAAGTAGTCAATAGAACATTGTCTACTATGCTTAGGGTTGTTTTGAAGAATAATAAGAAAATGTGCGAAGAATGCTTGCCTCATATTGAATTTGCTTATAATCGTTCATTGCATTCTACTACTAAGATGTGCCCTTTTGAAATTGTGTATGGTTTCCTACCTCGTGCACCTATTGATTTATTGCCCCTTCCATCTTCGGAGAAGGTTAATTTTGATGCTAAACAATGCGCTGAATTGATTTTAAAAATGCATGAGTTAACTAAGGAAAACATTGAGAGTATGAATGCTAAATATAAACTTGCTGGAGATAAGGGTAGAAAACATGTTGTGTTTGCACCTGGAGATCTTGTTTGGTTACATTTGCGTAAGGATAGATTTCCTGATTTGCGCAAATCAAAGCTAATGTCTCATGCTGATGGTCCTTTTAAGGTGTTGGAGAAAATAAATGATAATGCATATAAACTTGAGCTGCCTGCAGATTTTGGGGTTACTCCCACTTTTAACATTGCAGATTTGAAGCCTTATTTGGGTGAGGAAGATGAGCTTCCATCGAGGATGACTTCATTTCAAGAAGGGGAGGATGATGAGGACATCAATGCCATTGTTACACCCACAGCCCCTACTGCAACATATACTGTACCAATTACTAGAGCTCGCGCACGCCAATTAAATTATCAGGTACTTTCGTTTCTTGGTAATGATTCTAATGTTCATGAGAATATGATGCTGCCTAAATTGGATACATTTGTTTTGCTTACAAATGAAGGGCTTAGCTTGGAGAAGGATGAACATTGGAGCATGAACAAGCATGGAGATGATGGCATGCGCAAGGGGAACAAGAACGGAGTTACAAGTGTTGATTTCAGGACTTTGAAGCCACCAGAATGGGTGCATGAAGCCTTGGACGAAATATACAAGATGCCACTTCATAAATTTCGTCCCGAGGCTATTCTAGGTGCTGCGTCACCTTATTATTGGGCCAGGCCCATGTAATATCGAAATACATAAGTATAGGCTATTTTTAGAGTCTGTATGTGTGGGGAAACCAGAGATAGGGTTGATTTCGGACAACTCCACCAAGGGCCACGAAATTCCCCCCTCTTCCTCCATATATACAGCCCTTAGGGCACCGTTTAGACTTTGGGTTTTGTAAGTTCGCCATAGCTACAACTTCGCGTACTTCGTTTGTGTTCAACGACCAGACAAAGGTGTCACAGAACCCCACGTTGATCAAAAAAGCTTTCCTCTTATATTCGCAATATCCAAATTGCAATCTTAGTTTCTTGCTTGTTCTTCGTTTGCCTGCAGTGATAGAGGCAAAGGTGTCCCGTCTTTCGATGAGATGATGGATATCGCTTTGGTGGAAGTCGACTTTGACGATCCGACTACGAACGTGCGAGGACGTCGCGCCTTAGCAATCGCTAAACCAACTCCGAGAGGTTATTGACCACGCCGGAGCACGATCAACCTGACCACGAGGGTCTGTTTCCTGCGAGCAAACGAAGAACAAGCAAGAAACTAAGATTGCAATCTGGATATTGCGAATATAAGATGAAAGCTTTATTGATCAAGGTGGGGTTCTGTGACGCCTTTGTCTGGTCGTTGAACACAAACGAAGTACGCGAAGTTGCAGCTATGGCGAACTTTAATCTAAACAAAACCCAAAGTCTAAACGGTGCCCTAAGGGCTGTATATATGGAGGAAGAGAAGGGGAATTTTGTGGCCCTTGGTGGAGGGGTCCGAAATCAACCCTATCTCTTGTTTCCCCACACATACGGACTCTAAAAGTAGCCTATACTTATGTATTTCGAAATTACATGGGCCTGGCCCAATAAAAAGGTGACGCAGCACCTATAATAGCCTCTGGACGAAATTTATGAAGTGACATCTTGTATATTTCGTCCGGGGCTTCATGCACTCGTTATGGTGGCTTCAAAGACCTGAAATCATCACTTGTAACTCTGTTCTTGTTCCCCTTGCGCATGCCATCATCTCCATGCTTGTTCTTGCTCCAATGTTCATCCTTCTCCAAGCTAGGACCTTCATTTGTAAGCAAAACAAATGTATCCAATTTAGGCAGCATCATATTCTCATGAACATTAGAATCATTACCAAGAAACAAAAGTACCTGGTAATTTAGTTGGCGTGCGCGAGCTCTAGTAATTGGTCCAGTATGTATAGCAGCAGGGGCTGTGGGTGTAACAATGGTATTGATGTCCTCATCATCCTCCCCTTCTTGAAATGAAGTCGTCCTCGACGGAAGCTCATCTTCCTCACCCAAATAAGGCTTCAAATCTGCAATGTTAGAAGTGGGACTAACCCCAAAATCTGCAGGCAGCTCAAGTTTATATGCATTATCATTTATTTTCTCTAACACCTTAAAGGGACCATCAGCCCGTGGCATGAGCTTTGATTTGTGCAAATCAGGAAATCTATCCTTACGCAAATGTAACCAAACAAGATCTCCAGGTGCAAACACAACATGTTTTCTACCCTTATCTCCAGCAAGTTTATATTTGGCATTCATACGCTCAATGTTTTCCTTAGTTAACCATGCATTTTTAAAATCAATTTAGCACGTTGTTTAGCATCGAAATTAACCTTCTCCGAAGATGGAAGAGGCAACAAATCAATAGGTGCACGAGGTAGGAAACCATACACAACTTCAAAAGGGCACATCTTAGTAGTAGAATGCAATGAACGATTATAAGCAAATTCAATATGAGGCAAGCATTCCTCCCACATTTTCTTATTACTCTTCAAAACAGCCCTAAGCATAGTAGACAATGTTCTATTGACTACTTCAGTTTGGCCATCAGTTTGGGGGTGACAAGTAGTACTAAAAAGCAGTTTAGTCCCCAACTTAACCCATAAACATCTCCAAAAGTGGCTAAGAAATTTAGTATCACGATCTAAAACAATAGTATTTGGCACACCATGCAAGCGAATAATTTCACGAAAGAACAAATCAGCAACATTAAGAGGATCATCGCTTTTATGACATGGTATAAAGTGTGCCATTTTCGAGAATCTATCCACGACAACAAATATGCTATCCCTCCCGTTCTTTGTTCGAGGTAAACCTAAAACAAAGTCCATAGATATATCCTCCCAAGGAACACTAGGTACAGGCAAAGGCATATATAAACCATGAGGATTGAGTCGTGACTTAGCTTTTTGACATGTAGTGCAGCGAGCAATAAAACGCTCAACATCCCGTCTCATCTTTGGCCAAAAGAAATGTGTAGCAAGTACGTCCTCCGTCTTCTTCACGCCAAAGTGTCCCATTAATCCTCCTCCATGCGCCTCCTGCAACAACAAAAGATGAACGGAGCTAGCTGGAATGCATAGCTTGTTAGCACGAAACACAAATCCATCGTTAACGACAAACATGTTCCACATTCTTCCTTCTTTACAATTCTGCATTACATCTTTAAAATTAGCATCATGCACATATTGATCTTTGATGGTCTCCAAACCAAATATTTTGAAGTCAAGTTGTGAAAGCATAGTATAGCGACGAGACAATGCATCAGCCATAACATTTTCTTTTCCCTTCTTGTGTTTAATGACATAAGGGAAAGTCTCAATGAATTCAACCCATTTAGCATGTCTACGATTCAGTTTAGCTTTACTTTTAATATGTTTCAAAGATTCATGATCAGGATGTATAACAAATTCTTTGGGCCATAAATAATGTTGCCATGTTTCTAAAGTCCGAACAAGAGCATATAATTCTTTATCATAAGTAGAATAATTCAGACTAGGCCCACTCAATTTTTCAGAAAAGTATGCAACAGGTTTGCCATCTTGTAATAACACACCTCCTAATCCAATTCCACTAGCATCACATTCAAGCTCAAAAGTCTTATTAAAATCAGGAAGTTGGAGTAAAGGAGCATGTGTCAACTTATCTTTCAATACTGTGAAGGCTTCTTCCTGTGCGGTACCCCACAGAAAAGGCACATCTTTCTTTGTAAGCTCATTGAGAGGTGCAGCAATGGTGCTGAAATCTCTCACAAAACGCCTATAGAATCCAGCAGGCCAAGAAAACTCCTCACTTGTGTGACCGTTTTGGGCTGCGGCCAACTCTCAATAGCTTCAATCTTGGCTTTATCAACTTCAATTCCCTGTGGTGTAACAACATAGCCAAGAAAAGATACTCGGTCGGTGCAAAAGGTGCACTTCCCAAGGTTACCAAACAAACGTGCATCACGTAGAGCAATAAAAACAGCACATAAATGTTCCAAATGTTCTTCCAAAGATCTGCTATAAATCAATATGTCATCAAAGTAAACTACCACAAATCGTCCAATGAAAGCACGTAAAACTTCGTTCATTAATCTCATGAAAGTACTAGGTGCATTAGTTAACCCAAAAGGCATGACTAACCACTCATATAATCCAAACTTAGTTTTAAATGCTGTTTTCCATTCATCTCCCAATTTCATACGAATTTGATGGTAGCCACTACGCAAATCAACTTTGGAGAATATTGTAGAGCCACTCAATTCATCAAGCATATCATCTAGCCTAGGAATAGGATGACGATAATGAATAGTAATATTATTAATGCGTCTACAATCAATACACATACGTGATGTACCATCCTTTTTCGGCACTAGAATAATAGGAACAGCACAAGGACTAAGGGATTCGCGTATATAACCTTTGTCGAGAAGCTCTTGTACTTGACGCATAATCTCCTTCGTCTCCTCTGGATTGGTACGGTATGGTGCACGGTTTGGCAGTGAAGCACCAGGAATTAAGTCAATCTGATGCTCAATCCCTCGAATAAGCGGTAATCCCGGTGGCACGTCTTGTGGAAAAACGTCAGCGAACTCCTGCAAAATGTTAGTGACAGCAGGAGGCAAAGAGGAAGGCATGTCATCGAATGAAAATAATGCCTCTTTGCACACAAAAGCATAGCAAACAGATTTGCTGAAATCTAGCTCATCAATATCAGATTTGGTGGCAAATAAACATGCACTTTTCAATTTAATTTCAGAAGCAACACTAGATGGTTTATTATTAGGCTTCATTTGTTGCTCAAATTCTTTTGCCACAATCTGATTTTCACTCTTATTCTTCTCCTATTTTGCTTTATTAGCTCTATTAATATCATCTTTCAAAATGGAATCAGGAGTCATAGGAAGTAAAGTAATATTTTTATCCTTATGAACAAGAGTATAGTGATTGTTTCTACCATGGTGTACAGAATTTTTATCAAATTGCCACCAAGTAATAAGGAACATGCTTGCATAGGTACCACATCACAATCAACATAATCAGCATATGTAGAGATACTAAATGCACACGAACAGTACGTGTTACCTTAACCTTGCCGCTGTTGTTGAACCATTGGATGTAGTAAGGATGTGGATGTGGTCTTGTGGTGAGAGAAAGCTTCTCCACCATCTCCATGCTAGCCAAGTTGTTGCAGCTCCCTTCGTTTATTATGACGCGCACAAAACGTTCCTTCACAACTCCCTTGGTATGGAACAAATTGTGCCTCTGATTTTGCTTAGCTTGTGTGACCTGCACACTCAAAACACGTTGAGCAACTAAACATTCATACCTGTCAGCGTCTTCAGGAGCCATGTATTGCGTCTCATGATCAGAATCATCTCCACCATGTTCTTCACGTGTAATAAGAGCCAAAGTCTCCTCATCATAGTCACTAGCGGACTCATATCCACCACCCTCGGTAGCAATCATCACACGCGGAGATTTGCATTCTCTCGCATAATGACCTCCTCCCTTACAACAACGACAAATAATATCACTTGTGTGCCCTGTTGATGCCCTAGAAGAAGAAGAACTCTGTGCAGGCCCGGCAGGTGCGCTCTTGGCAGATAATGGTGGTTGTTCCTGTTTTCTTGTATCACGGCTGTAGGAGGCACCTGATTGAGGTGCTGGTGCAGTTGAAGTAGAAGATGCACGTGGTGTCCATGATGAAGGTCGGCCTGCAGAAAAGTTAGTTCGCGCCAATGCTTGTCGATCCTGCACTTCACGTTTAGCTTTACAAGCAAGATGGAATAAACGAGTGATATTAGTATACTCCTTATAGTCTAGAATGGTCTGAATCTCTCTATTTAATCCACCCAGAAAACGTGCAAGCATAGCTTCATTCTCCTCAACAATACCACATCTAATCATGCCAGTTTGTAATTCCTGATAATATTCTTCTACAGAATTTTTTCCTTGTCTTAAACGCTGCAATTTTTGAAGCAATTCACGTTGATAATATGGTGGAACCCAACGCGTACGCATAGCAGTTTTCAAAGCAGCCCAAGTAGTTGGAATAGGATATAATCTACAATGTTCAGACCACCAGACACATGCAAAACTAGTGAAAGCACAAACAGCAGCAGCAACCCATCTCTCCTCGGGATATTGTAAACATGTAAAACGTTGTTCAGTTTCTAACTCCCAAGCAAGATATATATCAGGAACATATCTACCCTCAAATGGTGGAATATTCAATTTCAGTTTAGGAATATGGACATCATCTCGTACCTGAGGTGGTGGTGCAGGCCTACCATTACAAATATATACCTGAGGTCGACCTGCTGGTGGTGGTGCTGGTGGCTGCACGTAGTTCGGATTTTGATCAACCTCATCCTCATAATCTCCCACATAATCATCCTCCTCCGCATCAGCAGCATGAGCCACAGAATTATCAACAGCAGCACCAACAGTTTGGCCAAACGCAAGAGGAACACGGCTCGCTCGGCGGAGGTCTGTTTCGCGACGTGGAGGTAGTCGTTGTTGTTGTTGTTGGAGAGGTGCGTTAGGTGCAGCGGGTGGTGGTGGTGGAAGGCGCGCGAGCAATTCATTAAACTTGTTATCGAGCTTTGTTTCGAACGTCTTCTCCATGCCATCTATCTTCTCCATGGCCTCTTCAAATCTGTTTAGCACATCTTGCACCTGTCCACTCATCATTTGCTGAAATTTATCATGCAAATCCTTATTCGTCATGTTCTCCCAGTCAGTCTCGTCGGCTTGTGATCCTGGCATGGTTAGCAGCAATAGAAACACACAAGAATATGATCCTACAGACTACTAACAAGAGGTGGTGGTGGGTGTCACAAATCCGTCAAGCAAATCTCTAATTCTTACCAGTTCTTACCCAGCAGCAGGCGGTGATCGACAACCGTTGTAGTCAAAAACTCTCAAAGCTTGGATAGAGCGATTACCAGGGAGAGTCAAACGCACGACGTAGATGTATGTGGAGCTGGGAAGGCTTATAATATGGTAGCAAAAAGGGTCAGCAATAATCAATTCAGAGATGCAAAGTTGAATAAACGCTGAACGACGGTATTGTGCTGGTCCTAGGCTAGACTGTGCTAGAGACGCGAGCCTAGACACCAACAAAATCACGGCGCGGCACGTAAACAAGGGAAAAAGCACACTCTGGATTTCTTTTTCGCTTTTTTTTGCGCTGTTTTTTTTTTGCGAAAAATCACTATAATGGCGAGTGTCTCAAAACTCTTCCTAGGTCAAACTGACAGGATGGGCACGAAATTTTTTCGACCAATTTTTTTTTTCGACTGCCCGGACCCAAAAACTGGAAACGGGTCAAAAAAAACATCCTATAATGGCACCTGTCTCAAAACACTCAGAAACACCTAAAAATAGGATAGCCAGAAATTTTTTCGAAAAATGCGTTTTCGAAAAATTTTGGGCCTAAACGGAGGGTGGTTTCGGACTCTTTTTTTTTCGAAACCTACTCCGGCAAGGAAACACGAATCGGAATCTAGATGGATCTCGAAAACAAACCTAATATGACAAAAACTCGGATTGGTGGTGGATATATGGTGGTAGATGGCAGCGGTAGTGGTATATGACAGTTGTGGTGGTATATGGATACGGATTCGAAGCGGTGGCGGGTAAGCGGTGGTGGTAGATGGCAGGGGCGATGATGATGGTGCGGCGGCGGCGTGACAACTTATGACCAGAACTCGAAACTCTAAAAGACTAGACTCTAAGACCAGCAACTAGACACGACGATGCAACCGCAAATTCAACAAAGCAAAACCCTAAAAAGATTATGCAAAGGCTCAGATTGGTTCGGATATGATGAACTAACCCTAATTTTTTTGTGGCTTTTTCGTGGACTATAGGTATGAAGAACAGACTCGATCTAAACTACGAAAAACTATAAAATCTCACCGAGAAACCTGGAAATCTGATACCACTTGATAGAGGCAAAGGTGTCCCGTCTTTCGATGAGGTGATGGATATCGCTTTGGTGGAAGTCGACTTTGACGATCTGACTACGAACGTGCGAGGACGTCGCGCCTTAGCAATCGCTAAACCAACTCTGAGAGGTTATTGACCACGTCGGAGCACGATCAACCTGACCACGAGGGTCTGTTTCCTGCGAGCAAACGAAGAACAAGCAAGAAACTAAGATTGCAATCTTGATATTGCGAATATAAGATGAAAGCTTTATTGATCAAGGTGGGGTTCTGTGACGCCTTTGTCTGGTTGCTGAACACAAACGAAGTACGCGAAGTTGCAGCTATGGCGAACTTTAATCTAAACAAAACCCAAAGTCTAAACGGTGCCCTAAGGGCTGTATATATGGAGGAAGAGAGGGGGAATTTCGTGGCCCTTGGTGGAGGGGTCCGAAATCAACCCTATCTCTTGTTTCCCCACACATACGTACTCTAAAAATAGCCTATACTTATGTATTTCGAAATTACATGGGCCTGACCCAATAAAAAGGTGACGCAACACCTATAATAGCCTCTGGACGAAATTTATGAAGTGACATCTTGTATATTTCGTCCAAGGCTTCATGCACTCGTTATGGTGGCTTCAAAGACCTGAAATCATCACTTGTAACTCTGTTCTTGTTCCCCTTGCGCATGCCATCATCTCCATGCTTGTTCTTGCTCCAATGTTCATCCTTCTCCAAGCTAGGACCATCATTTGTAAGCAAAACAAATGTGTCCAATTTAGGCAGCATCATATTCTCATGAACATTAGAATCATTACCAAGAAACGAAAGTACCTAGTAATTTAGTTGGCGTGCGCGAGCTCTAGTAATTGGTCCAGTATGTATAGCAGCAGGGGCTGTGGGTGTAACAATGGTATTGCTGTCCTCATTATGCAGGAAACAGACCTTCGTGGCAGGTTGATCGTGCTCCGACGTGGTCAATAACCTCTTGGAGTTGGTTTAGCGATTGCTAGGGCGCGACGACCTCGCACGTTCGTAGTCGGATCATCAAAGTCGACTTCCTCCAAAACTGATGAGGACATGACTACCTTGGATATGACAAAAAATATTGCATATATGCATATTTGTTAGGTGATTTCTAGTGCAAACTATTCAATAATCTATTTATGTTATCCAGAACAAAAATACTTCACACACTTTTGTGTTTTGTCTAATTGCAGGTGTATGGGACATTTGTACAATCCACATATGAAGATAAGGAAGAAAGAGATGTTTATTTGCTGTCCAAAAAGTTCTCTCACGTCACTTTTGGCCCAAGAGAAGATAGAGTCCAAGTCTCTCACGTTCTCGATTCAGATTCGGACTGCACAGACACACCTGACTCAAAACGCACACAAGTTTTTCATACGGACTCCGAATTGGGTGATTCTTTTTTTGTTGGAAACTAGATTTCGTGCACTTTCCAACCCAATTGGAATCACCTTCAAATTCGTCCGGAGCGTTGAGTTATGGACGAAACAATCTGATGTTGCAGCAGAATCCAAGTCAAACTACAAGTCCAAAGGTGTTACATCACCTCCACTTGGGCCCATTGGCCTTGTACGACCTAGATTTAGTTTTAGGCTGCCTTGGGACGTCCTCCCACCTCCTTGGCCGCCACCCCTTGCTCCTATATAAGTAGATCCATCTAGTAGCTTTTCCTTGGGATTTGTTTAGTTAAAAGTTAGCCATTGCAACTTCGTGTACTTCGTTTGTGTCCAACGACCAGACCAAGACCGCTTCCGGATCCCCGCCATTATCAATACTTCATATATATTTGCAATATTCAGATTGCTTTATCATATTCTTGCTCGTTCTTCAATTGCTTGCAGGAATAGACCTTCGTGGTCAGGCTGACCGTGCTTCCAGCATCGTCAGTAACCTCAGGAGATTGGTTTAGCGATTGCTAAGGCGCAACGTCGTGCACGTTTGTAGTCGGATCGTGAAAGTCGTCTCCATCAAATTGATAGTTATCATCTCATCAAAAGATCGGGACCCTCGTCTCTATCAAGTGGTATCAGTTTTCAGGTTGCTCGGTGAGAATTTCCAGTTTCCTAGATTAAATTTATTTTCTTACCTATTGTCCAAGAAAAAGCCACACAAAAAAAAGTTAGATCTGTTCATCCTTTATCCAAGCCAGTCTGAGCCTTTGCAATTTTCTATTCATTGCTTGCATAGTTGAATTATCAGTTGCATCGTCGTGTCAGTTGCTGGTCTTAGCGTCTAGTTCCTTTAGAGTTTCGAGTTCTGTTCACATTAGTCACGCCGCCGCTGCATCATTGTCCCTTCCGCTGTCCACCATCCCATCTTTTAATTTCCACCACGTGCTACGCACTGTTCATTGTCATAATCATAGTTGAGGTCATTCACATCTTCGCCTGATCCAATCTGCATCTTATCTAGTTTGTCTTGGAAAGAAAAAAAAAGATAGAGAAAAAAAAGAGAAAAAAGGAAAGAAAAAAAAAGAAAAAGAGAGAGAAGAAAAAGAAAAAAAAGGGTGAGAAAAAAAAGAGAGAAGAAAAAAAAATTGGATCTATCTAGAATCAATCTCGTACCTGAATTCGGATTGGAATCTGTTTTGCGCACTGTTCAGTAAAACA
>NC_041393.1:324108449-324135853 GCF_002162155.2 Triticum dicoccoides | reverse complement strand
GTTCATTGTCATAATCATAGTTGAGGTCATTCACATCTTCGCCTGATCCAATCTGCATCTTATCTAGTTTGTCTTGGAAAGAAAAAAAAAGATAGAGAAAAAAAAGAGAAAAAAGGAAAGAAAAAAAAAAGAAAAAGAGAGAGAAGAAAAAGAAAAAAAAGGGTGAGAAAAAAAAGAGAGAAGAAAAAAAAATTGGATCTATCTAGAATCAATCTCGTACCTGAATTCGGATTGGAATCTGTTTTGCGCACTGTTCAGTAAAACAGGTGTATCTTCCTCATACGAAGTCCGTTTTGGCTCCGTGAGTACTCAAATTGCAGCTAGCAACGAGCCGCATCTAAATAGTTGCAGAAGCTAGTTCAATATTTGACACCTCAAAATCGGCTTCTAAATAGGTCTTTTTACCCTCCGAAGTTCGTGAACACAGCTTGTTCCAATTTTTCAGGCCAGTTTTAGAATTCTTTGACTCCTCATATCAACTCGGAATTGAGTGATTCTTTTTGCATTGGAAAGCTTGAGTTAGTAGCATTCTTTGAAAGAATTTATCAGAAAATTGTCTCAAACTTTTCAAGAGGAAAGTTGGAGAGAGAGTTGTTGTATATCCTGCTTGGCAGTTGTTTTTCATCATTATTTTCACTGCCGTTGTGATCTTCACTTATATCTTGCTGTCAAGAGCTACTTAGTATCCTTCATTGATGCTAGTTGTGCTACGCCGTGACCTCATTAGTGTTCTAGGCTCGCGTCTCTAGTCCGGTCTAGCCTAGGACCAGCACAGTACCGTCGTTGAGCGTTTATTCAACATTGCATCTTTAAATTGATTATTGCTAATATTTTGCTACCATATATAGCCAACCCAGCTCCACATATTTCTACACCGTGTATACGTACGCTCCCCTGGAAATCGCTTTACTCAATATTCGGAGTTACTTGACACCGCTGGTTGCCGATCACCGCCTGCTGCATGGTAAGAACTTGTAAGACATTGATATTTGCTTTACTGTGAGCGTTTTACCACCACATCCTAGTAGTTATAGGAACATTATTTTTGGGTTTTGTTTCTTGTTCTACTAATCATGACAGGATCCAGAGTCAATTCATGGGCTTTGTCGATCGCGGGAGACGTGCCACCACCTTTGCAAATACCACAACCGTCACGAGAGGTGCACAAACATCCAAATGCACATGATCAGGTTAATGTATCTATACCACCATTTAATGGCCGTTTTAAACCTGCTTTATATATTGAATGGGAGTTCGACATAAAAAATATATTTGATTCCCATAATTTCGATGAACATAAAAAGGTTAAGGTTGCGGTTGGTTCTTTCACTGGTTATGCTTTGGTTTGGTGGAGTGAATATTGTCGGTTACACCCTGATTATATACCTACTACTTGGGATGATTTGAAACTTGCCATGCGACATACTTTCGTCCCTGCTTATTATACTCGTGACATGATTAAGAAGTTGCAACACTTAAAACAAGGTAGTGAAACTGATGAGGACATCAATACAATTGTTACACCCACAGCCCCTGCTGCTATACATACTGGACCAATTACTAGAGCTCGTGCACGCCAACTAAATTACCAGGTACTTTCGTTTCTTGGTAATGATTCTAATGTTCATGAGAATATGATGCTGCCTAAATTGGATACATTTGTTTTGCTTACAAATGAAGGGCCTAGCTTGGAGAAGGATGAACATTGGAGCAAGAACAAGCATGGAGATGATGGCATGCGCAAGGGGAACAAGAACGGAGTTACAAGTGATGATTTCAGGACTTTGAAGCCACCATAATGGGTGCATGAAGCCTTGGACGAAATATACAAGATGCCACTTCATAAATTTCGTCCCGAGGCTATTTTAGGTGCTGCGTCACCTTATTATTGGGCCAGGCCCATGTAATTTCGAAATACATAAGTATAGGCTATTTTTAGAGTCCGTATGTGTGGGGAAACAAGAGATAGGGTTGATTTCAGACTCCTCCACCAAGGGCCACGAAATTCCCCCCCTCTTCCTCCATATATACAGCCCTTAGGGCATCGTTTAGACTTTGGGTTTTGTTTAGATTAAAAGTTCGCCATAGCTGCAACTTCGCGTACTTCGTTTGTGTTCAACGACCAGACAAAGGCGTCACAGAACCCCACCTTGATCAATAAAGCTTTCATCTTATATTCGCAATATCCAGATTGCAATCTTAGTTTCTTGCTTGTTCTTCGTTTGCTCGCAGGAAACAGACCCTCGTGGTCAGGTTGATCGTGCTCCGGCGTGGTCAATAACCTCTCGGAGTTGGTTTAGCGATTGCTAAGGCGCGACGTCCTCGCACGTTCGTAGTCGGATCGTCAAAGTCGACTTCCACCAAAGCGAAATCCACCATCTCATCGAAAGACGGGACACCTTTGCCTTTATCACAGCTCCACATATTTCTACACCGTGTATACGTACGCTCCCCTGGCAATCGCTTTACTCAATATTCGGAGTTACTTGACACCGCTGGTTGCCGATCACCGCCTGCTGCATGTAAGAACTTGTAAGACATTGATATTTGCTTTACTGTGAGCGTTTTACCACCACATCCTAGTAGTTATAGGAACATTATTTTTGGGTTTTGTTTCTTGTTCTACTAATCATGACAGGATCCAGAGTCAATTCATGGGCTTTGTCGATCGCGGGAGACGTGCCACCACCTTTGCAAATACCACAACCGTCACGAGAGGTGCACAAACATCCAAATGCACATGATCAGGTTAATGTATCTATACCACCATTTAATGGCCGTTTTAAACCTGCTTTATATATTGAATGGGAGTTCGACATAAAAAATATATTTGCTTCTCATAATTTCAATGAACATAAAAAGGTTAAGGTTGCGGTTGGTTCTTTCACTGGTTATGCTTTGGTTTGGTGGAGTGAATATTGTCGGTTACACCCTGATTATATACCTACTACTTGGGATGATTTGAAACTTGCCATGCGACATACTTTCGTCCCTGCTTATTATACTCGTGACATGATTAAGAAGTTGCAACACTTAAAACAAGGTAGTGAAACTGTAACAAATTATTATGATGATTTACAAACTACCTTGTTGCATTCCTCTTTAGAAGAAAGTGAAGATGATTTTATGGATAGATTTTGGGGAGGCTTAAACCGTGATATTCAAGAGATACTAATTCATGAAGAGTGTTATCCTATGGACCATTTGTTTCATCTTGCTTGCAAAGCTGAACAGGAAATAAAACGACGTGTTGGCCACGAGGAGAACAAGCGCACGATGCACATTCCAAGAGTTGATATGATTGTTCCTTCAACTACTAGGCATACTATGACAACCACATCCGTTGTTGTCAGGACTACATCACCTCCACCATGTGACACATCGCCCCCGAGAGTGGCTACATCATCTGAGTTGATCATAAGAGGTAATGACAAAGGTACTGATCTTCCATCTCTACATGAGAATGGTGAATGCCTTGTCAATTTGAATGCACCATCTGATGAGCTACCCACTACTTTGATGACACGACCTATTTTAGAGGACTACGTTGATAATTTGACTTTGCCATGTGATCAAACAACTGAAATACCAACAATTTTGAGTGCACACATTGAATTAACTATTGATGCAAAAGAACCAATGTTTAATCATTTTGATATGACCTCTAATCTTGGTGATGATTCTGTGTTGAATGACTTATTGCATGTTTGCTTATTTAAGCATGTTGTAGCATGTAAATTTGATGCAAGTAAGGTTTATTCACCAATGTTGGGATGGTTTAATGATGAACATTGTCAACCTTTTGAAATGAATAAGAGCTTCACTTATATGTGCAAACTGAGTTGCAATATTTTCATGCCTTCTACTTCTTGTGCTAATTTTTTGGCTTTAGATTTTATGAACTATGCAAGTTACTCATCTATTCATGTGTCATATATGCAAAAATCAAGGGAAGTAAAAATGGATGACATATACATATACAACATGTACACCTTGTCTCTTTTGTTAGCTACATTTCAGATTAAGCAACGCCGAGGACGGCTTTATTTTCAAGAAGGGGAGGATGATGAGGACATGACTACCTTGGATATGACCAAAAATATTGCATATATGCATATTTGTCAGGTGATTTCTAGTGCAAACTATTCAATAATCTATTTATGTTATCCAGAACAAAAATACTTCACACACTTTTGTGTTTTGTCTAATTGCAGGTGTATGGGACATTTGTACAATCCACATATGAAGATAAGGAAGAAAGAGATGTTTATTTGCTGTTCAAAAAGTTCTCTCACGTCACTTTTGGCCCAAGAGAAGATAGAGTCCAAGTCTCTCACGTTCTGGATTCAGATTCGGACTGCGCAGACATACCTGACTCAAAACGCACACAAGTTTTTCATACGGACTCCGAATTGGGTGATTCTTTTTTTTGTTGGAAACTAGATTTCGTGCACTTTCCAACCCAATTGGAATCACCTTCAAATTCGTCCGGAGCATTGAGTTGTGGACGAAACAATCTGATGCTGCAGCAGAATCCGAGTCAAACTACAAGTCCAAAGGTGTTACATCACCTCCACCATGTGACACATCGCCCCCGAGAGTGGCTACATCATCTGAGTTGATCATAAGAGGTAATGACAAAGGTACTGATCTTCCATCTCTACATGAGAATGATGAATGCCTTGTCAATTTGAATGCACCATCTGATGAGCTACCCACTACTTTGATCACACCACCTATTTTAGAGGACTACGTTGATAATTTGACTTTGCCATGTGATCAAACAACTGAAATACCAACAATTTTGAGTGCACCCATTGAATTAACTATTGATGCAAAAGAACCAATGTTTAATCATTTTGATATGACCTCTAATCTTGGTGATGATTCTATGTTGAATGACTTATTGCATGTTTGCTTATTTAAGCATGTTGTAGCATGTAAATTTGATGCAAGTAAGGTTTATTCACCAATGTTGGGATGGTTTAATGATGAACATTGTCAATCTTTTGAAATGAATAAGAGCTTCACTTATATGTGCAAACTGAGTTGCAATATTTTCACGCCTTCTACTTCTTGTGCTAATTTTTTGGCTTTAGATTTTATGAACTATGCAAGTTACTCATCTATTCATGTGTCATATATGCAAAAATCAAGGGAAGTAAAAATGGATGACATATACATATACAACATGTACACCTTGTCTCTTTTGTTAGCCACATTTCAGATTAAGCAACGCCGAGGACGGCTTTATTTTCAAGAAGGGGAGGATGATGAGGACATGACTACCTTGGATATGACAAAAAATATTGCATATATGCATATTTGTCAGGTGATTTCTAGTGCAAACTATTCAATAATCTATTTATGTTATCCAGAACAAAAATACTTCACACACTTTTGTGTTTTGTCTAATTGCAGGTGTATGGGACATTTGTACAATCCACATATGAAGATAAGGAAGAAAGAGATGTTTATTTGCTGTCCAAAAAGTTCTCTCACGTCACTTTTGGCCCCAAGAGAAGATAGAGTCCAAGTCTCTCACGTTCTGGATTCAGATTCGGACTTCACAGACACACCTGACTCAAAACGCACACAAGTTTTTCATACGGACTCCGAATTGGGTGATTCTTTTTTTGTTGGAAACTAGATTTCGTGCACTTTCCAACCCAATTGGAATCACCTTCAAATTCGTCCGGAGCGTTGAGTTGTGGACGAAACAATCTGATGTTGCAGCAGAATCCAAGTCAAACTACAAGTCCAAAGGTGTTACATCACCTCCACTTGGGCCCATTGGCCTTGTACGACCTAGATTTAGTTTTAGGCTGCCTTGGGACGTCCTCCCACCTCCTTGGCCGCCACCCCTTGCTCCTATATAAGTAGATCCATCTAGTAGCTTTTCCTTGGGATTTGTTTAGTTAAAAGTTAGCCATTGCAACTTCGTGTACTTCGTTTGTGTCCAACGACCAGACCAAGACCTCTTCCGGATCCCCACCATTATCAAGACTTCATATATATTTGCAATATTCAGATTGCTTTATCATATTCTTGCTCGTTCTTCGATTGCTTGCAGGAATAGACCTTCGTGGTCAGGCTGACCGTGCTTCCAGCATCGTCAGTAACCTCAGGAGATTGGTTTAGCGATTGCTAGGGCGCAACGTCGTGCACGTTTGTAGTCGGATCGTGAAAGTCGTCTCCACCAAATCGATAGTTATCATCTCATCGAAAGATCGGGACCCTCGTCTCTATCAAAAACGATAGCCACCATCTCATCGAAAGATGGGACACCTTTGCCTCTATCAGCCACTGGAGCCCTGCGTCGCCGTCGCCAAGGTCCATCGACTCCACCCTAGGTCCGATCGACCCCGCCGGCGCCTCTGGTCTCCTCTGCCTCGTCGCCGCCAGGGACCTCGCCTCCTCGAGCGCTTCGCCGCCCGCAGCCTCCTCCGCCCTGAAGCTCGCCGCCCCGCCCAACTCCGGCCAGATCCGGCCGAGAATGGGTGCCCCGTGAAACCGGATCTGCCCGTCCCCGGCCTCCTCAACACCGCCGGACCCCGCCATCGCCTCGGACACCTCGCCGGAGCCGGCCAGATCTGGACGGCCACGTCCCGGATCACCCCGAACCGCCAACCAAACGTCACCCCTCCGTCATGGATTCCTCCATCCCGCATCGCCCCATTCAGTTTCTGCAAGGTCTAAATTCCACCAAGTCTCTGAGTTTTGAACATCATGTGTGCATGTTTGACCTATTGTAACTTCATGCATACTGCTTCATTTTACGTGTATAATATGTCAAAATGTTCATCTCATAGTTCTCTTCATGATGGTCTAGTTTTCATTCATGTTAATATTCATCTTGATGCCTTAATTTTCGTTGCAAAACTGCTATGTGATATATACTACTGGAATCTGTTGATTGTTAACATCATTTTTGCATCTTGTGAGTGCCACAACTTTGTCCCTGTTGATGCTATGATGATGATATTGATATGCACATGTTATGCTCTTCATGCGCTACATGTTGGTGTGCTTTTCAATCATGTTAGGGTGCATCTTGATATTTTAATCCCTGTTGCAAAAGTGCATGTTGTTGTTAACTGCTGAAAACTACTGTAACTTGCTGATTTGTCATTTTTGTTGCATTCTGTATGTTTATCCAATGGGCATGATGTCTACATGTTTTAAGAGCATAATCATGCCATATTACAATGGTGCCATCCATGTGTTTGTATATTTCCTGTAGTGAGTGCATCAAGCTTGGGAAGCGAGCTACTTGCTGTCAACTTTCTGTCAAGTCTGTTTCTGTCATATCATGATGCTATATTTGCTTGATGCTACCAATTAATCCATCCATAATATGGAGATGCTTAGTTGACATGTTTTGATGTCTATGTTATGATATATCATGACATTCCTTTTGATGCCCTATATATGTCCTTTAGCATATGTTTTCATTGCCATGAACATGCCTATATCCTGTTCCAGATTTCTGTTAACTTCATGATGCTATGTTGTGAGCTTGCTATTTTTTAATCCATGCCTCTTATGGAGATGCTCCAATTACATGTTTTGAAGTATGCTATGAGTAATTTGTTCACATGTCATGGTTGTTAATTTTGGATATCATATGCCTCTGTTCCGTTCTTGTAAACATGCTATCATAATGTTTCTGTTTTACACTTGCTCAGACTGTTTCAACATTCAATATTGTCTTGTTGGTTCCTACTAATCCATGAGCCATATGTGTGTGATGCCATGATGTTATTTGCTCTTTGTTATGCGTACTTTGATTCCATGCCATTGGTTGCTATATAAACTTGTTGTAGCTTGTCTCGTTTTTGCTCTCAAGTAGTCATCATATTAATTCTGCTCATGTATATGCTCATGTGTTATAAAGTTGCATTTTGCATTGATCATATTGGTTTAATCTGATGCCTATGAACCTGAACCTTAATGATATTTTAAGTATTTTATCTGTACATGAAGTGCATGTCAAGTTTGTGCTCATATGATTCCTGTAGCATGTTGTTTTGATGTTTGCAAAGTGCCTACTTGTTGTTTTGGGCAGATTGTTGTTATAAATTGTTTGGAGTGTATGTGTTGCACCGTTGCTCCATTTTGAGCATGCTCTATATGAAACATGCTTAATTTTGAATGTAGTTTGATCTTACCATGTTGCATCCATGTTTTGAGAGTGTTTGCTTAATGTTTGTATGCATTTTGCATCCATGCCATGTTTGACTTGTTTTTCTCATATCTTCTAGGCCGTAGCTCCGAACTAAATGAACTTTATATGTAACTTGACTAGAATTTTGTGTAGATCATCTTGGTGCATCTTAACTTGCTTAACAACTTGTGATGAGGACATAACTACCTTGGATACGACCAAAAATATTGCATACATGCATATTTGTCAGGATATTTCTATTGCAAACTATTCAATAGTGTATTTATGTTATCCAGAACAAAATTCTTCACACACTTTTGTGTTTTGTCTAATTGCAGGTGTATGGGACATTTGTACAATCCACATATGAAGATAAGGGAAAAGGAGATGTTTAGGTTGTGTTCAAAAAGTCCTCTCACGTCACTTTTGGGCCAAGAGAAGATAGAGTCCAAGTCTCTCACGTTCTGGATTCAGATTCGGACTGCACAGACATACCTGACTCAAAACGCCAACAACTTTTTCATACGGACACCGAATTGGGTGATTCTTTTTTTGTTGGAAACTATATTTCGTGCTCTTTCCATCCCAATTGGATTCACCTTCAAATTCGTCCGGAGCGTTGAGTTGTGGACGAAACAATCTGATGCTGCAGCAGAATCCGAGTCAAACTACAAGTCCAAAGGTGTTACATCACCTCCACTTGGGCCCATTGGCCTTGTACGACCTAGATTTAGTTTTAGGCTGCCTTGGGACGTCCTCCCACCTCCTTGGCCGCCACCCCTTGCTCCTATATAAGTAGATCCATCTAGTAGCTTTTCCTTGGGATTTGTTTAGTTAAAAGTTAGCCATTGCAACTTCGTGTACTTCGTTTGTGTCCAACGACCAGACCAAGACCGCTTCCGGATCCCCACCATTATCAATACTTCATATATATTTGCGATATTCAGATTGCTTTATCATATTCTTGCTCGTTCTTCGATTGCTTGCAGGAATAGACCTTCGTGGTCAGGCTGACCGTGCTTCCAGCATCGTCAGTAACCTCAGGAGATTGGTTTAGCGGTTGCTAAGGCGCAATGTCGTGCACGTTTGTAGTCGGATCGCCAAAGTCGTCTCCACCAAATCGATAGTTATCATCTCATCGAAAGAACGGGACCCTCGCCTCTATCAAGTGGTATCAGTTTTCAGGTTGCTCGGTGAGAATTTCCAGTTTTCCTAGATTAGATTTATTTTCTTACCTCTTGTCCAAGAAAAATCCACAAAAAAGAGTTAGATCTATTCATCCTTTGTCCAAGCCAGTCTGAGCCTTTGCAATTTTCTTTTCATTGCTTGCATAGTTGAATTATCGGTTGCATCGTCGTGTCGAGTTGCTGGTCTTAGTGTCTAGGTCGTTTAGAGTTTCGAGTTCTATTCACATTAGTCACGTCGCCGCTGCATCGTTATCCCTTCCGCTGTCCACCATCCATCCATCAATTTCCTGCACATGCTACCGACTGTTCATTGTCATAATCATAGTTGAGATCGTTCCCATCTTCGCTTGATCCAATCTACATCTTATCTAGTTTGTTTTGAAAAGAGGGAGAGAGAAAAAGAAGATAGAGAAAAAAACGAGAGAAAAAAAAGTAAAAAAAAAGTCAGAGAAAAAAAAGAAAGGAAAAGAAAAAAAAAGTGTGAGAAAAAAAAGACAGGAGAAAAAAAAATTGGATCTATCTAGAATCAATCTCGTACCTGAATTCGGATTGGAATCTGTTTTGCGCACTGTTCAGTAAAACAGGTGTATCTTCCTCATACGAAGTCCGTTTTGGCTCTGTGAGTACTCAAATTGAAGATAGCGACGAGCCGCATCTAAATAGTTGCAGAAGCTAGTTCAGTATTTGGCACCTCAACATCAGCTTCTAAATAGGTCTACTGCTATTGTGATCTTCACTTATATCTTGCTGTCCAGAGCTACTTCATATCCTTTATTGATGCTAGTTATGCTACGACATGACCTCATTAGTGTTCTAGGCTCGCGTCTCTAGTTTGGTCTAGCCTAGGACCAGCACAGTACCGTCGTTGAGCGTTTATTCAACATTGCATCTCTGAATTGATTATTGCTAATCTTTTGCTACCATATATAGCCAACCCAGCTCCACATATTTCTACACCGTGTATACGTACGTTCCCCTGGCAATCGTTTTACACAATCTTCGGAGTTATTTGACACCGCTGGTTGCCTGTCACCACCTGCCGCATGGTAAGAACTTGTAAGATATTGATATTTGCTTTACTGTGAGCACTTTACAACCACATCCTAGTAGTTGATAGGAACATTATTCTCGAATTTTGATTCTTGTTTCTACTAATCATGACAGGTTCCAAAGATAGAAGTTCTTGGATGACGGACACATCTTCACCATCACGAGAGTTGGGACAACACACACAAGCATATGGTCAGGTTATCTCTTTACCATCATTTGAGGGTAGATTTAATCCTGCTATTTATCTAGCTTGGGAGCTTGAAGTAGAACAAGTTTTTAGTCACCATGATTTTTCTGAACTTGAGAGAGTACGAGCTACCATTAGAGCATTTACTGATTTTGCTTCTGTTTGGTGGAGTGTACATTGTAAGAAAAACATTGATAACCAACCCACAACTTGGAAAGTTTTGAAAGCTGTAATGAGATAACAATTTTTTCCTCCTTACTATCGTCGTGAATTGCATCGCAAATTGGAGCAATTAAAACAAGGCAGTAACACTGTTCATGCTTACTACCAAGAGTTCAAATCTTATATGCATCATTGTGACATAGAAGAATCTGAGGATGATACAATGAATAGATTTTTTGGTGGTTTGAACCATGATATTCAGGCAAGATTTCAGTATATTCCTCGTTGCATTACTGGTATGTATGTCCGTGCTTGTACCTTTGAGAGACAAATACAGGAGGATGCATTGGGTGACTACAACAACTACTATTCCAGTTCATGCTCACCACTGCCGGTTGGTTACTCCACTATTGCACCTACTAGAGCAGCCCCACCTCGGATTGTGAGCGTGATATCATCTCAAGAGTATGGTACATTGTCAACGTCCGTACCTACATCAGCTACATCTCTGCGAGGTAACAGTAAAGGTCTTGATGATATAACTTCACATGAGAATGAAGCATGCCTAGTTAACTTGAATGCATCATGTGTTGAGTTACGTGTTGATTTGAGCACACCACCTATTTTAGAGACTCTTTTTACTGTCATGAATGCGTCATGTGATCAAACAACTGAAATATCAACAATTTTGAGTGCACCCATTGAATTAACTGTTGATGCAAAAGAACCAATGTTTAATCATTTTGATATGACCTCTAATCTTGATGATGATTCTGTGTCCAATGACTTATTGCATGTTTGCTTATTTAAGCATGTTGTAGCATGTAAATTTGATGCAAGTAAGGTTTATTCATCGAAGTTAGGATGGTTTAATGATGAACATTGCCAATCTTTTGAAGTGAATAAGAGCTTCACTTATATGTGCAAACTGAGTTGCAATATTTTCATGCCTTCTACTTCTTGTGATAATTTTTTGGCTTTAGATTTTATGAACAATGAAAGTTACTCATGTATACATGTGACATATGTGCAAAAATCAAGGGAAGTTAAAATGGATGACATATACATATACAACATGTACACCTTGTCTCTTTTGTTAGCCACATTTCAGATTAAGCAATGCCGAGGACGGCTTTGTTTTCAAAAAGGGGAGGATGATGAGGACATAACTACCTTGGATACGACCAAAAATATTGCATACATGCATATTTGTCAGGAGATTTCTATTGCAAACTATTCAATAGTCTATTTATGTTATCCAGAACAAAATTCTTCACACACTTTTGTGTTTTGTCTAATTGCAGGTGTATGGTACATTTGTACAATCCACATATGAAGATAAGGGAAAAAGAGATGTTTAGGTTGTGTTCAAAAAGTCCTCTCACGTCACTTTTGGGCCAAGAGAAGATAGAGTCCAAGTCTCTCACGTTCTGGATTCAGATTCGGACTGCACAGACATACCTGACTCAAAACGCCAACGACTTTTTCATACGGACTCCGAATTGGGTGATTCTTTTTTTGTTGGAAACTAAATTTCGTGCTCTTTCCATCCCAATTGGATTCACCTTCAAATTCGTCCGGAGCGTTGAGTTGTGGACGAAACAATCTGATGCTGCAGCAGAATCCGAGTCAAACTACAAGTCCAAAGGTGTTACATCACCTCCACTTGGGCCCATTGGCCTTCTACGACCTAGATTTAGTTTTAGGCTGCCTTGGGACGTCCTCCCACCTCCTTGGCCGCCACCCCTTGCTCCTATATAAGTAGATCCATCTAGTAGCTTTTCCTTGGAATTTGTTTAGTTAAAAGTTAGCCATTGCAACTTCATGTACTTCGTTTGTGTCCAACGACCAGACCAAGATCGCTTCCGGATCCCCACCATTATCAATAATTCATATATATTCGCGATATTCAGATTGTTTTATCATATTCTTGCTCGTTCTTCGATTGCTTGCAGGAATAGACCTTCGTGGTCAGGCTGACCGTGCTTCCAGCATCGTCAGTAACCTTAGGAGATTGGTTTAGCGGTTGCTAAGGCGCAATGTCGTGCACGTTTGTAGTCGGATCGCCAAAGTCGTCTCCACCAAATCGATAGTTATCATCTCATCGAAAGAACGGGACCCTCGCCTCTATCAACTTGAGCATAAGGTTTATTCAGATCTGGACCAATTTCGAAATTTGCATATGAGGACTTACCGGATTTGTTATATATATGTTGTTTCCGGCCTCATTTAAACTTGCTTTGATGTGTTGTTCTTGTACGCATCATCTCTTGCCATGAGTAGCATCATAGAGCCTTTGTCATGCATCATACTTGGTTGAGCATCATGTCATGTTTATGTGTTGTGTGTTTACCGTGTTGTTTGCTTCTTTCCGGTTGTGCTTCCTCTCGATAGTTCCTGTTTCGTTGCGACCGTGAGGATTCGTTCGGCTACGCTTGGTTTGTCTTCGCCCGTTCGTCTTCTTCATGGACTCGTTCTTCTTCCTAGCGGGATTTCAGGCAAGATGACCGTTACCCTGGATCTCACTACTATCATTGCTATGCTAGTTGTTTCGTTCTATCGCTATGCTGTGCTACCTATCACTTGTTTTTCAAGCCTCCCAAATTGCCATGTCAGCCTCTAACCTTTTTACCCTTCCTAGCAAACGGTTGTTTGGCAATGTTACCGCTTTCGCTCAGCTCCTCTTATAGCGTTGCTAGCTACAGGTGAAGTTGAAGATTGCTCCATGTTGGAACATGTTTATGTTGGGATATCACAATATCTCTTATCTAATTGATGCATCTATATACTTGGTAAAGGGTGGAAGGCTAGGCCTTATGCCTGGTGTTTTGTTCCACTCTTGCCGCCTTAGTTTCTGTTATACCGGTGTTATGTTCCTTGATTTTGTGTTCCTTACGCGGTAGGGTTTATGAGAACCCCTTGACAGTTCGCGTTGAATAAAACTCCTCCAGCAAGGCCCAACCTTGGTTCTACATTTGCCTAACAACCTATAACCTTTCCCTTGGGAGTAAATAACCCGAGGGTCATCTTTATTTTAACCCCCAGGCTAGTGCTTCTCTAAGTGTTGGTCCGAACTGAGTAGACTGCAGGGCCACCTCGGGGAAACTTGAAGGCTGGTTTTACTCGTAGGATGTCTCATCCGGTGTGCCCTGAGAATGAGATATGTGCAG
Source organism: Triticum dicoccoides (assembly GCF_002162155.2). Classification (NCBI taxonomy): domain Eukaryota; kingdom Viridiplantae; phylum Streptophyta; class Magnoliopsida; order Poales; family Poaceae; genus Triticum; species Triticum dicoccoides. Next base: position 324,121,930 of record NC_041393.1, on the reverse strand, counting down.
CTCCTATCGGGATTTGTCGGCATAGTCGGGTGGTCTTGTTGTTTTGTTTTACCATTGTCGAAATATCTTGTAACCGGGATTCTGAGACTGATCGGGTCTTCCCGGGAGAAGGAATATCCTTTGCTAATCGTGAGAGCTTGTGATGGGCTAAGTTGGGACACCCCTGCAGGGTTTAAACTTTCAAAAGCCGGGCCCATGGTTATGTGGCAGATGGGAATTTGTTAATATCCGGTTGGAGAGAACTTGATACTTGACTTAATTAAAACGCATCAACCGCGTGTGTGGCTGTGATGGTCTCTTTTCGGTGGAGTCCGAGAAGTGAACACGTTTGGGTTATGTATGAACGTACGTAGTTTCAGGATCACTTCTTGATCACTTCTAGCTTCTCGACCGTTGTGTTGCTTCTCTTCTCGCTCTTATTTGCGTATGTTAGCCACCATATATGCTTAGTCGCTGCTGCAACCTCACCACTTACCCATTCCATACCCTTTAAGCTTTGCTAGTCTTGATACCCATGGTAATGGGATTGCTGTGTCCTCGTGGCTCACAAATTACTACTACAACAGTTGCAGGTATAGGTAATGCGATGATCATGACGCGAGAGCGATGCTTGCTTGTTTTGAGTTCTTCTTCTGCTTCTTCTTCTTTCAGGGGATAGGTTCCTGGTCGGCAGCCTGGGCTCGCAGGGTTGATGTCGTTTGAGTTTTTGTTTGTGTTTCATCCATAACCGGATGTTGCTCTTGTGTATGACGATGTTGTATTCGTGTGGCATTGTATGCCTCTTGTATGTATCCCCAACTATTATGTAATGGTATGATGTAATGATATCCACCTTGCAAAAGCGTCTCCAATATGCGCTTCTATCCTTGGTGGGACCTTCGAGTTCCTTTAGGATAGAGTCGCATATTGGGCGTGACATTTGGACACATACACATCCAATACATAAAGGAGTAGGGTTTTACACTTCACAGTGGCACGAACCTAGGTAAACACTGTGCGTTCACTGTTGGTCCTGCTCTTTGTGCATGACGGTTACTCAAGTCGAACCGCAAAGGGATAGCCATGATCCCATAGATGGACGTATACACGACACATCCAAAACTTATTTTTACAACCTAGATTTGGCCTCCGAAATGTTGTCAACGTTAACAAAGAGGGTGATGGACGCATACCACATTTCGTTGTGATCGTTTTGGCGGGTCATGGAGCTCAAATGGAGTTCATATGGCCAAATTGTGGTCGCTTCATGGATACAACATAGGGGGACAGACCGTGAAAGCAACTTTCAAGGTAAGTTGATCGCGTTGACGAACCATCTTGCACCACTCAGAATGACCTATAGTTTTTTTTGTAGATAAACAGAATGAGGAAGAGTTGTTATGTTCTTTATCATCCAAGAATAATGCATCTGCTCGTGAAAAAGTGAGAGTGGTAGCGGGGCGTGTGATAGACAATGTAAAGCATGAATTCTTGGGTTTCGATGCAACGAAGAGCCTCCTCCTTCTGTCATGATTGAACATGTAGTCTTTATGCCTTGTAAATGGAAGGATGGTGCATTTCTATATGTATTATTGTTCATATATATTTCCGTGGGTGAGCTCATGGAAGGGTGGTAGAGTACATTTCAAAGATAAAATCATTTGAAACTCAATTTTACTACCTGGATCTGGCCTTCCAAAATTAGTCGACGTCGACAAAGAGGGTGATGCACTCATACCAACTTTTGTTGTGATCGTTTTGGCAGGTCATGGAGCTCAAATGGAGTTCATATGGCCAAATTGTGGTCGTTTATGGATACAACATCGAGGGACGGACCGTGAACACAACTTTCAGGGTAAGTTGATCGCGCCGACGGGCCATATTCCACCATTCAGAATGACCTATAATTTTTTGTGCATAAATAAATGAGGAGGAGCTGTTATGTACTTTTTCATCCAATAATAATGCATTTTTGGTGAAAAAGTGAGGGTGGTAACAGGGCATGTGATAGACCATGTAAAGCATCAATTCTTGGGTTTCGATGCAACGAAGAGTCGTCTCCTTCTGTCCTGACTGAACCTGTAGTCTTTTTGGTTTGTAAATGGAAGGATGGTGCTTTGCCTTATTTCTTATTGTCCATATATTTGTTCGAGGGTGAGATCATGGAAGGGTGGTAGAGTACACATCAAAGATTAAATCTTCTGAAACTCAGTTTTAAAACCTAGATTTGGCCTCCGAAATGTTGTCGACATCGACGAAGAGGGTGATAGATGCATACAACATTTTGTTGTCATTGTTTTTATGGGTCATGGAGCTCAAATGGAGTTCGTATGGCTAAATTTTCGTTGTTTTATGGATACAACATTGGGGGATAGACCGTGATCACAACTTTTAGGGTAAGTTGATCGCGCCGACGAGCCATTTTGCACCATTAAGAACAACCTACAATTTTGTGTGTGCATAAATAGAATGAGGAAGAGCTATTATGTACTTTATCATCCAAGAATAATGCATCTGCCCAGGAAAAAGTGTGGGTGGTAGCGGGGCGGGTTATAAACCATGTAAAGCATGAATTCTTGGGTTTCGATGCAACGAAGAGCCTCCTCCTTCTGTCCTAATTTAACTTGTAGTCTTTATGGTTTGCGAATGGAAGGATGGTGCATTGCTCTACATGTTATTATCCATATATTTGTCCGTGGGTGAGCTCATGGATGGGTGGTACAGTACACATCAAAGATAAAATCATCCAAAACTCAAATTTACAACCTAGATCTGGCCTACAAAATGTTGTCGACACCAATGAAGAGGGTGATGCATGCATACACATTTTCGGTGTGATCGTTTTGGCGGGTCATGGAGCTCAAATGGATTTCCTATGGCTAAATTGTGGTCGCTTTATGGATACAACATCGGGGGACAGACCGTGAATACAACTTTTTATGGTAAGTTGATCGCGCCGACGAGCCATCTAGCACAATTCGGAATGACTTATAGTTTTTCGTGTGCATAAATAGAATGAAAAAGAGCTGTTGTGTACTTTATCATGCAAGAATAATGCATCTGTTGGTGAAAAAGTAAGGGTGGTAGCGGGGCGGGTGATAGACCATGTAAAGCACGAGTTCTTAGGTTTCGATGCAACTAAGAGTGATAGAGGCAAAGGTTTCCCGTCTTTCGATGAGATGGTGGCTTTCGTTTTGGAGGAAGTTGACTTTGACGATCTGACTACGAATGAGCGAGGACGTCGCGCCTTAGCAATCACTAAACCAACTCCGAGAGGTTATTGACCACGCCGGAGCACGAGCAACCTGACCACGAAGGTTTGTTTCCTGCAGGCAAACGAAGAACAAGCAAGAAACTAAGATTGCAATCTGGATATTGCGAATATAAGAGGAAAGCTTTATTGATCAAGGTGGGGTTCTGTGACGCCTTTGTCTGGTCGTTGAACACAAGCGAAGTACGCGAAGTTGCAGCTATGGCGAACTTTAGTCTCAACAAAACCCAAAGTCTAAACGATGCCCTAAGGGCTATAAATATGGAGGAAGACGGGGGAATTTCGTGGCCCTTGGGGAAGGGGTCCGAAACCAACCCTATCTCTTGTTTCCCCACACATACGGACTCTAAAAATAGCCTATACTGAAGTATTTCAAAAATACATGGGCCTGGCCCAATAATAAGGTGACGCAGCACCAAGAATAGCCTCTGGACGAAAGTTATGAAGTGGCATCTTGTATATTTCGTCCAAGGATTCACGCACACATTATAGTGGCTTCAACGTCCTGAAATCATCACTTCTAACTCCGTTCTTGTTCCCCTTGCGCATGCCATCATCTCCATGCTTGTTCTTGCTCCAATGTTCATCCTGCTCCAAGCTAGGCCCTTCATTTGTAAGCAAAGCAAATGTATACAATTTAGGCAGCATCATATTCTCATGAACATTAGAATCATTACCAAGAAACGAAAATACCTGGTAATTTAATTGGCGTGCGCGAGCTCTAGTAATTGGTCCAGTATGTATAGCAGCAGGTGCTGTGGGTGTAACAATGGTATTGATGTCCTCGTCATCCTCCCCTTCTTGAAATGAAGTCGTCCTCGACGGAAGCTCATCTTCCTCTCCCAAATAAGGCTTCAAATCTGCAATGTTAAAAGTGGGACTAACCCCAAAATCTGCAGGCAGCTCAACTTTATATGCATTATCATTTATTTTCTCTAACACCTTAAAAGGTCCGTCAACACGTGGCATTAGCTTTGATTTGCGCAAATCAGGAAATCTATCCTTACGCAAATGTAACCAGACAAGATCTCCAGGTGCAAACACAACATGTTTTCTACCCTTATCTCCAGCAAGTTTATACTTAGCATTCATACGCTCAATGTTTTCCTTAGTTAACTCATGCATTTTTAAAATCAATTCAACACGTTGTTTAGCATCAAAATTAACCTTCTCCGAAGATGGAAGAGGCAACAAATCAATAGGTGCACGAGGTAGGAAACCATACACAACTTCAAAAGGGCACATCTTAGTAGTAGAATATAATGAACGATTATAAGCAAATTCAATATGAGGCAAGCATTCCTCCAACATTTTCTTATTATTCTTCAAAACAGCCCTAAGCATAGTAGACAATGTTCTATTGACTACTTCAGTTTGTCCATCAGTTTGGGGTGACAAGTAGTACTAAAAAGCAGTTTAGTCCCCAACTTAGCCCATAAACATCTCCAAAAGTGGCTAAGAAATTTAGTATCACGATCTGAAACAACAGTATTTGGCACACCATGCAAGCGAATAATTTCATGAAAGAACAAATCAGCAACATTAACGGCATTATCGCTTTTATGACATGGTATAAAGTGTGCCATTTTCGAGAATCTATCCACGACAACAAATATGCTATCCCTCCCCTTCTTTGTTCGAGGTAAACCGAAAACAAAGTCCATAGATATATCCTCCCAAGGAACACTAGGTACAGGCAAAGGCATATATAAACCATGAGGATTGAGTCGTGACTTAGCTTTTTGGCATGTAGTGCAGCGAGCAACAAAGCGCTCAACATCCCGTCTCATCTTTGGCCAAAAGAAATGTGTAGCAAGTACATTCTCCGTCTTTTTCACGCCAAAGTGTCCCATTAATCCTCCTCCATGCGTGATGCGGAGCATCCTTCGGTCATCCCCATGGACCTTCCGTCGCCTCACCAAGCACCAAGAGGACCCATGACTAGAGCATGAGCTAGAGCTCTCGAGACCGAGGTGACTTCTCTCCTTAGTGACATATCATATTATCCTCCCGAGACATGGCTACTACCTCAATCCAGAATGTTGTGCATGATTATGTACCAAGAGGACCCTCCTGAGGATGCACATGAAGATGGCCAAGACCCCAAGTCCACGGACAAAGAGAACCAATGGAAGAAGGCAAAAGCAACTTCCAGGCTTCGGACATCCGGCCAGGACCCCGGACATCTGACCCCTAGAGATCTACACGGCCACCACTCTGCAGAAGATCCTACAGCGACCGGACATCCGGCGTCCATCCCGGACATCCGACCATCCACCGGAAATCCGGCCACCCGCCCGGATATCCGGCCCAGGCATCCCGAATGATCAGAAGGCCACCCCGACAGCCCGGACATCCGGTGATGAGGACATCTTACACCCACAGCCCCTGCTGCTATACATACTGGACCAATTACTAGAGCTCGTGCACGCCAACTAAATTACCAGGTACTTTCGTTTCTTGGTAATGATTCTAATGTTCATGAGAATATGATGCTGCCTAAATTGGATACATTTGTTTTGCTTACAAATGAAGGGCCTAGCTTGGAGAAGGATGAACATTGGAGCAAGAACAAGCATGGAGATGATGGCATGCGCAAGGGGAACAAGAACGGAGTGACAAGTGATGATTTCAGGACTTTGAAGCCACCATAATGTGTGCATGAAGCCTTGGACGAAATATACAAGATGCCACTTCATAAATTTCGTCCCGAGGCTATTTTAGGTGCTGCGTCACCTTATTATTGGGCCAGGCCCATGTAATTTCGAAATACATAAGTATAGGCTATTTTTAGAGTCCGTATGTGTGGGGAAACAAGAGATAGGGTTGATTTCGGACCCCTCCACCAAGGGCCACGAAATCCCCCCCCCTCTTCCTCCATATATACAGCCCTTAGGGCATCGTTTAGACTTTGGGTTTTGTATAGATTAAAAGTTCGCCATAGCTGCAACTTCGCGTACTTCGTTTGTGTTCAACGACCAGACAAAGGCGTCAAAGAACCCCACCTTGATCAATAAAGCTTTCATCTTATATTCGCAATATCCAGATTGCAATCTCAGTTTCTTGCTTGTTCTTCGTTTGCTTGCAGGAAACAGACCCTCGTGGTCAGGTTGATCGTGCTCCGGCGTGGTCAATAACCTCTCGGAGTTGGTTTAGCGATTGCTAAGGCGCGACGTCCTCGCACGTTCGTAGTCGGATCGTCAAAGTCGACTTCCACCAAAGCGAAATCCACCATCTCATCGAAAGACGGGACACCTTTGCCTCTATCAAGTGGTATCAGATTTCCAGGTTGCTCGGTGAGATTTTACAATTTTTCGTAGTTTAGATCGAGTCTGTTCTTCATACCTACAATCCACGAAAAAGCCACAGTCAAAAAAATTAGGGTTAGTTCATCATATCCGAACCAATCTGAGCCTTTGCATAATATTTTTAGGGTTTTTGCTTTGTTGAATTTGCGGTTGCATCGTCGGTCTAGTTGCTGGTCTTAGAGTCTAGTCTTTTAGAGTTTCGAGTTCTGGTCATAAGTTGTCACGCCGCCGCCGCACCATCATCATCGCCCCTGCCATCTACCACCACCGCTTATCCGCCACCGCTCCGAATCAGTATCCATATACCACCACCAATCCGTGTCCATATACCACCACCGATGATGAGGACATCAATACAATTGTTACACCCACAGCCCCTGCTGCTATACATACTGGACCAATTACTAGAGCTCGTGCACGCCAACTAAATTACCAGGTACTTTCGTTTCTTGGTAATGATTCTAATGTTCATGAGAATATGATGCTGCCTAAATTGGATACATTTGTTTTGCTTACAAATGAAGGGCCTAGCTTGGAGAAGGATGAACATTGGAGCAAGAACAAGCATGGAGATGATGGCATGCGCAAGGGGAACAAGAACGGAGTTACAAGTGATGATTTCAGGACTTTGAAGCCACCATAATGGGTGCATGAAGCCTTGGACGAAATATACAAGATGCCACTTCATAAATTTCGTCCCGAGGCTATTTTAGGTGCTGCGTCACCTATTGGGCCAGGCCCATGTAATTTCGAAATACATAAGTATAGGCTATTTTTAGAGTCCGTATGTGTGGGGAAACAAGAGATAGGGTTGGTTTCGGACCCCTCCACCAAGGGCCACGAAATTCCCCCCTCTTCCTCCATATATACAGCCCTTAGGGCATCGTTTAGACTTTGGGTTTTGTTTAGATTAAAAGTTCGCCATAGCTGCAACTTCGCGTACTTCGTTTGTGTTCAACGACCGGACAAAGGCGTCACAGAACCCCACCTTGATCAATAAAGCTTTCATCTTATATTCGCAATATCTAGATTGCAATCTCAGTTTCTTGCTTGTTCTTCGTTTGCTCGCAGGAAACAGACCCTCGTGGTCAGGTTGATCGTGCTCCGGCGTGGTCAATAACCTCTCGGAGTTGGTTTAGCGATTGCTAAGGCGCGACGTCCTCGCACGTTTGTAGTCGGATCGTCAAAGTCGACTTCCACCAAAGCGAAATCCACCATCTCATCGAAAGACGGGACACCTTTGCTTCTATCAACCGATCCATATCCATATACTACCACCACTACCACCACCGCTGCCATATACCACCACCATATATCTACCACCAATCCGAGTTCCTTGCTTATTAGGTTTGTATCCGAGATCCATCTAGTTTCCGATTCCTGTTTCCTTGCCGGAGTAGGTTTCGGAAAAAAAAAGAGTCGGGTAGCCACGCTCCGTTTAGGCCCAAAATTTTTCGAAAACGCATTTTTCGAAAAAAAAATCTGGCTATCCTATTTTTAGGTGTTTCTGAGTGTTTTGAGACAGGTGCCATTATAGGAAGTTTTTTTTGACCCGTTTCCAGTTTTTGGGTCCGGGCAGTCGAAAAAAAAAATTGTTCGAAAAATTTCGTGCCCATCCTGTCAGTTTGAGCTAGGAAGAGTTTTGAGACACTCGCCATTATAGTGATTTTTCGCAAAAAAAAAAAGCAGTGCAAAAAAAAAGAAAAAAAAAGAGCGAAAAAAAAAATTCAGAGTGTGCTTTTCCCTTGTTTACGTGCCGCGCCGTGATTTTGTTGGTGTTCTAGGCTCGCGTCTCTAGCACAGTCTAGCCTAGGACCAGCACAGTACCGTCGTTGAGCGTTTATTCAACTTTGCATCTCTGAATTGATTATTGCTGACCCTTTTTGCTACCATAGTATAAGCCTTCCCAGCTCCACATACATCTACGTCGTGCGTTTGACTCTCCCTGGTAATCGCTCTATCCAAGCTTTGAGAGTTTTGACTACAACGGTTGCCGATTACCGCCTGTTGCTGGGTAAGAACTGGTAAGAATTTGAGTTTTGCTTGACGGATTTGTGACACCCACCCACCACCACCACTTGTTCGTAGTCTGTAGGATCATATTCTTGTGTGTTTCTATTGCTGCTAACCATGCCAGGATCACAAGCCGACGAGATTGACTGGGAGAATTTATCGAACAAGGAGCTTCATGATAAGTTTCAGCAAATGATGACTGAACAGGTGCAAGATGTGCTGAACAATTTTGAAGAGGCCATGGAGAAGATCACTGGCCTTGAGAAGACGTTCGAAACAAAGCTCGATAACAGATTTAATGAATTGCTCGCGCGTCTTCCACCACCACCACCCGCTGCACCAAACGCACCTCTCCAACAACAACAACAACGACTACCTCCATGTCGCGAAATAGACCTTCGTCGAGCGAGCCGTGTTCCTCTTGCGTTTGGCCAAACTGTTGGTGCTGCTGTTGATACTTCTGTGGCTCCTGGTACTGCTGTTGCTGGTACCCAGGAGGATGATGAGTATGCGGGCGATTATGAGGATGAGGTTGATCAAAATCAGATCTACGAGCAGCCACCAGCACCACCACCAGGAGGTCGACCTCAGGTATATATTCGTAATGGTAGGCCTGCACCACCACCTCAGGTACGAGATGATGTCCATATTCCTAAACTGAAATTGAATATTCCACCATTTGAGGGTAGATACGTTCCTGATATATATCTTACTTGGGAGTTAGAAACTGAACAATGATTTACATGTTTACAATATCCTGAGGAGAGACGAGTTGCTGCTGCTGTTTGTGCTTTCACTAGTTTTGCATGTGTATGGTGGTCTGAACATTGTAGATTGTATCCTATTCCAACTACTTGGGCTGCTTTGAAAACTGCTATGCGTACGCGTTGGGTTCCACCATATTATCAACGTGAATTGCTTCAAAAATTACAGCGCTTAAGACAAGGAAAAAATTCTGTAGAAGAATATTATCAGGAATTACAAACTGGCATGATTAGATGTGGTATTGTTGAGGAGAATGAAGCTATGCTTGCACGTTTTCTGGGTGGATTAAATAGAGAGATTCAGACCATTCTAGACTATAAGGAGTATACTAATATCACTCGTTTATTCCATTTTGCTTGTAAAGCTGAACGTGAAGTGCAGGATCGACAAGCATTGGGGCGAACTAACTTTTCTGCAGGCCGACCTTCATCATGGACACCACGTGCATCTTCTACTTCAACTGCACCAGCACCTCCATCCGGTGCCACCTCCAGCCGTGATACAAGAAAACAGGCACAACCACCATTATCTGCCAAGAGCGCACCTGCGGGGCCTGCACAGCGTTCTTCTTCTTCCATGGCATCAACAGGGCACACAAGTGATATTATTTGTCGTCGTTGTAAGGGAGGAGGTCATTATGCGAGGGAATGCAAATATCCGCGTGTGATGATTGCTACCGCGGATGGTGGATATGAGTCCGCTAGTGACTATGATGAGGAGACATTGGCTCTTATTACACGTGAAGAACATGGTGGAGATGATTCTGATCATGAGACGCAATACATGGCTCCTGAAGATGCTGACAGGTATGAATGTTTAGTTGCTCAACGTTCCGCTAGTGACTATGTCTGCATACTTTTCTGAAAAATTGAGTGGGCCTAGTCTGAATTATTCTACTTATGATAAAGAATTATATGCTCTTGTTCGGACTTTAGAAACATGGCAACATTATTTATGGCCCAAAGAATTTGTTATACATTCTGATCATGAATCTTTGAAACATATTAAAAGTCAAGCTAAACTGAATCGTAGACATGCTAAATGGGTTGAATTCATTGAGACTTTCCCTTATGTCATTAAACACAAGAAGGGAAAAGAAAATGTTATTGCTGATGCATTGTCTCGTCGCTATACTATGCTTTCACAACTTGACTTCAAAATATTTGGTTTGGAGACCATCAAAGATCAATATGTGCATGATGCTGATTTTAAAGATGTAATGCAGAATTGTAAAGAAGGAAGAATGTGGAACAAGTTTGTCATTAACGATGGATTTGTGTTTCGTGCTAACAAGCTATGCATTCCAGCTAGCTCCGTTCGTCTTTTGTTGTTACAGGAGGCGCATGGAGGAGGATTAATGGGACACTTTGGCGTGAAGAAGACGGAGGACGTACTTGCTACACATTTCTTTTGGCCAAAGATGAGACGGGATGTTGAGCGTTTTATTGCTCGATGCACTACATGTCAAAAAGCTAAGTCACGACTCAATCCTCATGGTTTATATATGCCTTTGCCTGTACCTAGTGTTCCTTGGGAGGATATATCTATGGACTTTGTTTTAGGTTTACCTCGAACAAAGAAGGGGAGGGATAGCATATTTGTTGTCGTGGATAGATTCTCGAAAATGGCACACTTTATACCATGTCATAAAAGCGATGATGCTGTTAATGTTGCTGATTTGTTCTTTTGTGAAATTATTCGCTTGCATGGTGTGCCAAATACTATTGTTTCAGATCGTGATACTAAATTTCTTAGCCACTTTTGGAGATGTTTATGGGCTAAGTTGGGGAGTAAACTGCTTTTTAGTACTACTTGTCACCCCCAAACTGATGGACAAACTGAAGTAGTCAATAGAACGTTGTCTACTATGCTTAGGGCTGTTTTGAAGAATAATAAGAAAATGTGGGAGGAATGCTTGCCTCATATTGAATTTGCTTATAATCGTTCATTGCATTCTACTACCAAGATGTGCCCTTTTGAAGTTGTGTATGGTTTCCTACCTCGTGCACCTATTGATTTGTTGCCTCTTCCATCTTCGGAGAAGGTTAATTTTGATGCTAAACAACGTGCTGAATTGATTTTAAAAATGCATGAGTTAACTAAGGAAAACATTGAGCGTGTGAATGCTAAATATAAACTTGCTGGAGATAAGGGTAGAAAACATGTTGTGTTTGCACCTGGAGATCTTGTTTGGTTACATTTGCGTAAGGATAGATTTCCTGATTTGCGCAAATCAAAGCTAATGCCACGTGCTGATGGTCCCTTTAAGGTGTTAGAGAAAATAAATGATAATGCATATAAACTTGAGCTGCCTGCAGATTTTGGGGTTAGTCCCACTTTTAACATTGCAGATTTGAAGCCTTATTTGGGTGAGGAAGATGGACTTCCGTCGAGGACGACTTCATTCCAAGAAGGGGAGGATGATGAGGACATCAATACAATTGTTACACCCACAGCCCCTGCTGCTATACATACTGGACCAATTACTAGAGCTCGTGCACGCCAACTAAATTACCAGGTACTTTCGTTTCTTGGTAATGATTCTAATGTTCATGAGAATATGATGCTGCCTAAATTGGATACATTTGTTTTGCTTACAAATGAAGGGCCTAGCTTGGAGAAGGATGAACATTGGAGCAAGAACAAGCATGGAGATGATGGCATGCGCAAGGGGAACAAGAACGGAGTTACAAGTGATGATTTCAGGACTTTGAAGCCACCATAATGGGTGCATGAAGCCTTGGACGAAATATACAAGATGCCACTTCACAAATTTCGTCCCGAGGCTATTTTAGGTGCTGCATCACCTTATTATTGGGCCAGGCCCATGTAATTTCGAAATACATAAGTATAGGCTATTTTTAGAGTCCGTATGTGTGGGGAAACAAGAGATAGGGTTGATTTCGGACCCCTCCACCAAGGGCCACGAAATTCCCCCCCTCTTCCTCCATATATACAGCCCTTAGGGCATCGTTTAGACTTTGGGTTTTGTTTAGATTAAAAGTTCGCCATAGCTGCAACTTCGCGTACTTCGTTTGTGTTCAACGACCAGACAAAGGCGTCACAGAACCCCACCTTGATCAATAAAGCTTTCATCTTATATTCGCAATATCCAGATTGCAATCTCAGTTTCTTGCTTGTTCTTCGTTTGCTCGCAGGAAACAGACCCTCGTGGTCAGGTTGATCGTGCTCCGGCGTGGTCAATAACCTCTCGGAGTTGGTTTAGCGATTGCTAAGGCGCGACGTCCTCGCACGTTCGTAGTCGGATCGTCAAAGTCGACTTCCACCAAAGCGAAATCCACCATCTCATCGAAAGACGGGACACCTTTGCCTCTATCACTGAACATTGTAGATTATATCCTATTCCAACTACTTGGGCTGCTTTGAAAACTGCTATGCGTACGCGTTGGGTTCCACCATATTATCAACGTGAATTGCTTCAAAAATTGCAGCGTTTAAGACAAGGGAAAAATTCTGTAGAAGAATATTATCAGGAATTACAAACTGGCATGATTAGATGTGGTATTGTTGAGGAGAATGAAGCTATGCTTGCACGTTTTCTGGGTGGATTAAATAGAGAGATTCAGACCATTCTAGACTATAAGGAGTATACTAATATCACTCGTTTATTCCATCTTGCTTGTAAAGCTGAACGTGAAGTGCAGGATCGACAAGCATTGGGGCGAACTAACTTTTCTGCAGGCCGACCTTCATCATGGACACCACGTGCATCTTCTACTTCAACTGCACCAGCACCTTCATCCGGTGCCACCTCCAGCCGTGATACAAGAAAACAGGCACAACCACCATTATCTTCCAAGAGCGCACCTGCGGGTCCTGCACAGCGTTCTTCTTCTTCCATGGCATCAACAGGGCACACAAGTGATATTATTTGTCGTCGTTGTAAGGGAGGAGGTCATTATGCGAGGGAATGCAAATCTCCGCGTGTGATGATTGCTACCGCGGATGGTGGATATGAGTCCGCTAGTGACTATGATGAGGAGACATTGGCTCTTATTACACGTGAAGAACATGGTGGAGATGGTTCTGATCATGAGACGCAATACATGGCTCCTGAAGACGCTGACAGGTATGAATGTTTAGTTGCTCAACGTGTTTTGAGTGTGCAGGTCACACAAGCTGAG